>NC_089526.1:27920160-28038863 GCF_963924715.1 Thunnus thynnus | reverse complement strand
GAACATCTGCGTTTGCAACACAGACTAGTGACTAATTTACTGTAAAGTGGGAACACTCAGCCCAGGACCAGAACCCTTGAGCAATCTCTCTCCCTTTATCTCTTTCACAAACACAGTCCGTGATCTTATTAGTCATTGGCTGAAATGACTGAATGAATCAATCACTTGCTCAATACTGGGATCAATGTTATTTGGTAAGAAAAACAGTTTTAATGCACCTGATTACAACACAATTTGTTACTATTCTAATTCATACATACAATTACAAATATTTTCCTACTCAAACAAGCTTCTTTTATCATTGTCAAAGCATTGTCTTAATGTGTAAGTGTAGCAGACGTATAAAGTAGCGTAAAGAATGTTTCATGTGAGGGCAGCAGAGATAAGATCAGGTAAACATTACATCTGTGGCAAGTCGAGTCAATTCTTTTATATCAAAACCACAAATTACAAATTTGCCTTAAAGTGCAAACAGCAACCTCCTTAGTACCACTGGTGGAAAGTAATTAAGTACATTTACTCAAGAATTATGCTTAGAAACAGTCATGAGGTACTTGTACTTTACTACTTTATTCACCTGTATACTTACAGTATATAAAGTACTTATAGAATCTTTATACTCTACTTCTACTATTTTATCTTCTATTTAGAGGGAATCAATGTACTTGTTATTCTACATTTACGTGACAGCGTGCTACTGGTTACTTTGCAGAGTCAGATTTTACACAAGAATATATGATTCTACCACTGTGAATACCAACATTCTCAATTAGAGACGGGGTGAAAATAAAGCATAACAGTTCCTTCCCTCTTCCCCTATTCTCTCAAACTCTATATTGACAAAGATAGGGGATAAAGTAGATAAAGAGGTTTGATAAGCCAAAAAATTAAGAAAAGAAAATCTTTCTTTTGGTTGAGGAAGTCTATAATTAGTGAATTAGACGATGCAGACCTTCGTCCCCATTCCCATTTGCCAGAGGTTAGGCTGATATTCCATTTAAAACCAAAGAAATGCCACAACCGCAAGATCAATAATTGAAAGTCAATGAGGAAGCTTTCAGTGAGTGATGAACCCTTCACAGATGTTGCCGGTTTCATGCTCTCAGCTGCGTGCGTAGGCACCTAGACGCATGTACACACGCCGACACACACTCGCTCATTCTGTCACCACGGTATTCTCTTTCAGCATTTCACAGATAACAGCTTGTGCTTTAACCTCTTTGTGATGCCGTTAAAAACTTAAATGCCGTGATGAACTTGCTACTTTCTGATGCTGCTCTGACAATTATCCCTGAGGCGAAGAAAACAACTGCGCCATTGTATAGAATGAACAGTACAGCAGATGTTACAGCAAAAAACACTGATTGTGCTGCACAACATACATACAAGCCGCCTTCCATTCTATTCCATAATGTTTTATAAACATGGGACAGATCAGCTACCAATTACACATATCTACAGGAAACACAACTCATACAACAAAGTAGCAATTTAAATGTGCTGTTTTAAGTTGAACTGGAAGAATATGAACTTTAACTTTAAGACTATGACATAAATAATTGAAACACACTGCATTATCACACATCTTTCATCCAAACTGCTTATACAGTCTGAATAATGAAATATAATCAGCCTTACTGAAAGTAATCGTTGGATCCTGGGATGTAGCTCAGTTCAAATCTCTGCCTGGCTGCTCCACGCAAACACATGGCCTTCTGTGCACGCACTGTTCACAAAAGCAGTCCCATCCAATCCAAACTATCTAGTACCAGTGCTGGCTCGCAGCCTATGACCAGGCCCTTGTTGTTTTTCCAATCCTCTCTCCCCTGCCACTAAAAATGTCTTTGTTTTATTTCTAGACGGCTATGGAAGATCTGCACACTGCAGCGGCAAATGTAGTCTTGCGGCAGTGCTCTTCGGAGTGACTGTGTGACACCGGCCCTGTCTGCTCTGCCTCTCCTGCTGCTGAAGAAACATGTTAAATAAGAAAGCCAAAAGCAATCAAGGTGAAAATGCAACGCTGCCCCCGTGGGGATTGTGCCACCTCTACTTTGCGGATAATGGAGAGAAATCAAATGAGAACAAATGAGTGGCGCCGTGTTGCAGAGCTCTCCTCTTAAGAGGGAATCTGGCCCGCTAATGACAACAATACATCCTGGAACTGTCTCTATTGAAATGAGATAACCAGAAAGAAAGCAAGAGCAGAAGAAAAACAAGCTGAATGTGCGTGTCTCAACCGAGAGCAATCAGAGAAGAAGAGACGAGTGGAGGAAAAAAACGCCTCTAATGGTCCATTTACAGATGCACCGTCACTCTCCCTTCCACGACTGACTCAGCCGGCCTCTGTGTATCTGGGATGTCCCTCGTAGCAAAAGAAGCGCATCCCGTTTCCCCTGTACAATCAAACTGAGTTAAAACCCTTCAGCGATCCGACAGTTTGCTGCAACTACTAATATCCAAATGATATTGTAGCATCAGCATGACTGGCTTTGTTTCTGACATCTGCTGCACCCACAGTAACCCGGCACACTGCAGGATGTGGATAGATGGCACAGTTTATGACCCTGCTGCAAAGGCTTCTGGGGGCCTGAAAGCGAGCCGAGTTTCAGGTTTAACACCATCATCATGTGATTGCTACGACTGGCTGGAGGTCGAGCAGCGACCTCGTCCAACCCGCCCGGTCGCTCAGTCCTCTGCCTAGGAAAGGATTACATTCCTTGGTTGATTACTAGCTGACATCTATCACCAATCGCGAGCAGAGCAGGAGGTCTCACCTAATCTCGTTCAGCCTGAGGTCTTATGATCCTCAAACTGAACAAATTACATGGTTTATGTATTTTTTCCACAGGACGGATTTTCAGGCATCAAATCAAATACAGAGGGACCAGAAAGAGAGAGAGAAAAATAGAGGGAGGGATAGAGGGAGATAGAGAGAGAGATTTCTCTACCCTGTGCATTACAAAACGGATCAAAGACTTTTTTTTTTCATGGTTCTGCACCACAGTGACGTAGCTGGTTTTCAGTGACCTGGTTTGATAAGTGTGTGTGTATTACGACTTACTATCTGTGTGTTGTTAAGTCTTTTTTTTTTTTTTTCCTCTTCTTCACTCTTCTGCCTCAACACTTCACTTCGCATCTGTCACCCTGTTTCTCCAATCACTTTCCCTACTCCTGTCTCCCCTACTCGCCTTATCCCTCCCGTGAAAAGCGAGCTACGAGTTGGACTGGAAGATGTTCTGTTTGTGATGGGGGGGTGGTGACAGCTTGACTGACGGGAGCGTGGAATTGGGGAGGGCAGGTTGGAGATGGGTTGTTGACACAGCGTTTCCCAGGATGGAGGTTGGAGGGAGGGAAAATGGAAAAAGGACCTGTGGGGCTGTTTTATCACCACAGAGTCAGGGATGGGGGGGCTCTAAGTAGTTTTGAGTGGAGTGTGCAGCTAACTGCCACACTGAGAGACAAGAAGATGACTTGGGGCCATCATTGATGACATGGCGAGATAAGATGGACTCTGCGTACAACTGGTAAATCTAGCTGCAATTTTGCACTTTTGAATTACAACTACATTTACCGTGTCATAGCTTTTTTTTCCACTAAGGGCTGCTGCAACCGAACATCGTCCCTCCACCCTCTCTGCCGTCACTCTGTTTTGAAAAGCATGTAGAAATTAAGCCTTTAGGAGTCAATACACATTCTAACCGGTCACACTATAGTCAAATTGAATCTATGCATTTTGAAAAGTTGAAAAAGTCTAACAGTTCTTTTTCCATGCTGGAAAAAAAAAATCTCCTTCAGTGCTATTAAGTGGTGCTCCCACTTAAGTCCTCGAGTACAACCTGTCCTGCAAAGATTTCATTCTGTATTTTCACTCCTGCACATCAGATCTCCTTAAGAGCTCACACTTGATGCTGACACCGTTCAGGTACATCTGCTTCTACCGCTTTAAGAATCATGCCAACAGTGCAAATGGATCAGGGCTGTAAAAGTAAAACTGGACCAATAATTTGCAAGCGAACAGGTAGTTTCCACCAAATCAAACCTTGTCATACTCTGTCAAATGCACTGTAGTGTTAGTAGATATAAGCCACCAGTCTTTTTGTGTCATCTAGTCATTTTTATTTAATAATTACACTTATATCTAAAATTGTATGGCATTAATGTGTTGACTAAAATTCTAGGTAGGAGAATGTAAAGCCATTCGGAGTCTGATTCACTGAACACACTGGCTGTTGCTATGTGCAAACCTGTGACCTTGTGGTTACAAGACAGATAGAAATTCCCAGATTGCTTTTTTAATATAAGACAAAAATTGCACCACACACAGACACGCACGCCTGATACCTGACAAACGCCGCACCCTCACATCGTCTCCCTCCGCTGTGGAAAGTTAAGTGTGAGGCTAGTTGTGAAGACATCTATCAGTGCGGCTGACAGTGTCTGCAGATCTGTGAGTGTATTCACTAATTGGCTCCAAGAACACAGACTCCATCCTCCCGCCTAGGAGCAGGCCAACCAGTGCCTTGTGTGTTCATGCTATGTTTATACTCTGTATGGTTAATACATCTTCTGCACTGCACCGCCTGTTAGGTCTCCTTTTTAAGAAGAGGCACCGCTAGCGCTCTATGTAGGCCAAGCCCCAACAGAATATGCCATTAAGATTAGCTACAAGTCAGGACTGCTACGCTGCTGCTTGGTTTTCCCTTCCCTACAGAGAAAGGTTAGCAGAGCATGTGTAGATTTTTTTTTATTTTTTTTTTTATCATATTGCGAAGACCACCGACACATTAAAAAATGCACATCACAGCTGGAATTTAATAAACCAAACACCTCTGTGGAGCAGAGAAGCAGCCAGACAGTTCACTGGGGCAAATTTGGAGCAGCGCAGCAGTACTGACTGTAATTATGCTTATTGACTTCAGCTTGAGTTGAACTGAGCTACACTATAATACAGAGAACCGTTGAAGGGCGGGGTGGGGTGTCCTCCGGACGGCCTGTAAGTAATCAACACCAGAGCACTGGTGTGTAATTAACGTTTATTACCAAGTATTTGAACCTATGAAGAGATACATGCAATCGGCGCTCATCTGTGAAAAGACCTTACTGCTACATTACCACATGAAAGACATCATCATCCTAGTTAAGCCTTCTAAAGAAACCCAATGTGACGACATCTGGCCAACAACAACAGGCTTTTGCCTTTCTGAAGGAAAGTAGCATCACTTGGGTCTATAGGACTCTCTCAGCAGACATTTTGACAAATAAATAACGAGTTGAAATAATAACAAGAATGATGGTTGAATTCCATTTAGCTGCTTCAGTTTGAAGGTCCTGGTATTGTGTATGCTGGCTCACTGTCACACTGTCATGGCTTGCTTGGACACTTCAATAGAACAGAGCCATTGTTAATGTTATTAGTCAATAAAAAGTCAAAATATCTGCTGTGAAAAAAGGCCTGAAGTAGATGTTTGCAGAAGGCAAGGTGGGGAAAAAAAATACATTGAATTCTTGAGAGGCCATAGTCCGAATACACCTAGATTCAGATACCGCTTCAGAATAGTTTAGAAAATTCTCCATTCATCCATTCATTATCTATACAAGCTTATGCTATGCAGGGTCACGGAGAGCTGGAGCTTATACCAGGTCACAAGTTTAAGTGTTCCTCAATTTCCTTTAGTCCCTTGCTGGCTTTTTTTGTTTGTTTCTGTGGGAAACTCATTACATACTGTATAAACATTTAGCATGTGGCAGCATTTAGTTAAAGTACCAATAATTCAACATCAAAGTCATCAAATTAAGGAGAGACTCCTTCCGTTTGAGCTCAGACTCCAGCTGTGTGTTATATTTAAAGAGGACATATGGTAGAAAGGGAGATTTTCATTACTTTTTTGATTATAAAGCAGGTCTAAGTGCTTTAAAAATACTGTGAAAGTATCCAAACTATCAGTCCATGGAGCCTGTATTAAGAAACTATGCCTTAGCTGTCTGGACTTCCGTAAGGTTGTGATGTCACAACTATACACTCAGCGTTTCCTTTACCATTGCTTTGGAGGGGCGGCCCAAAGCCGATGTTATTTACCTAATTTATGTGCACTTGTTACATTTCAGCTCAGTGTGAGACTCTACTGCTTTTTTCTGTCATTTATGGTCGAGCTAGTTTCTCTCCTCTCCTCTGCTCTCTGTGTTTCACCAAGGGCGGGGCTCACACACACACGCGCAGCGGAGCAGAGGAGAACCAGCTGCGGAGGAAACACTGCGCAGTTGTTGGATGTTAGGAAGCAAATTTGTCATCGCACAGCCTTCCAAAGGTTGGATAACATAATCCTCAGTGGCCATCACAATTTATCGATGAGTTTTACCCAGAGCCCTGGTTTTACCTAGTTATAATAGGCTACACCGGTGGTTGCCCTGGGCATGCATCACTCAGAAGCCAATCAGAGGCGAGGGGCGTTGAGCAGACACAAAACAGCCCGTTTAGGCTGAGTGAGACAGAGGTGCTGCATCCATGTTTTATACAGCTGTAACTAGGTGCTTTTTGACCATAAAAACATGCAAATATTTGTAGCTAGACCACAAAAATGAAAATATTACACTGGGAAAGGGGCGTAATATAACCACTTTAAAGAGTAAATTAAGACCGGGCACCTTAACCACACCCAACAGTGATGACACAATGTACCTGGAGTACACTTCTACATCACTGCAGCAAGGTGAGAAGTTAAACCATCAGAAGCAGTACTCATAAGCATCATCCTGCCGTGCAGTCACACACGCAAACATGCAGGTAAAACATGAAGAATATCCATGGAGGCCCTCCCCTCTAGCATGTTGACTTCTCAGTGCTTGTCAGTCATTGTTCATTTTCACAAAGCGTTGCGTGTAGAGAACATATTGAGATTTGTCGAGCTATTCATAACCCAACAGTAACCAGACACTGGGCTGTATTTCTGCATTGGAAAAAAAAAAAAAAACATCTTAAGAACCATGGTCTCCCCATCTCATTCTCTCTCTGACACACAAGTAATTGCACCCACTCACACTCACATCCACACACACACACACACACACTCTTCACACATGCAATTTCTTCTTGGTTCTGCTAAGTATGCATTTTTCATTCTAGTGAGCAAGCTGCATTCGAAATCAAAGGCAGTGACGCTGCGCGGCTGTCTGGCTGCACGGAAAGTGAGGAGGTAATGAAAAAAGCTGAGGGGTGAGTCAGAGGATGCTTTAATAATCCTTGCTGCCCAAAATAACATCTCCGGGGCTGGATAGACCGACGACCCTCTTGGGAAACCAACAGTGGTCCGGGCTGGGCTGGACTCCACACGTCAATCCCTCCATTTCCCTCCACATACACTTTTCCCCCTCTCTCACTCCCTCTCCTTTTCTCCTAACTCCTCTGAGTCTATTATTGTCAACAGATAAGACTGCAGCAGCACGGCACGACACGGCAGACAGCCAAGCCCTCCCTGTACCAAATATACGACAAGACTAAGCAGAGCGGAGGGGTATGTGCACAGGGGGGGACAGACAAGCTGCAGGAAGTGTGATCCAGTCAGTGGGAGGACGGAGTATGAGGTCTGTTCACAGGTGAGCGATGTTTCTTTGGTTATTGTCCAATCATCGGTGACAAATGGTGATGGGGTCCAGGCTAACTAGCTCTTCATGTTGGGTTCAAGGTTGGGCCTCCATTGTCCCATACAACACCTTGCCCTGTCTCTCCCCACGGTGTTCTGCCCCGTGCGAACAAATGGAGGGAGAAAATGAATCCGTCATCTTGTATTACCGACGCCAGTCTAATATTTCTGTACAAAACGTGCCGACTCAACTTGACATTCTTATATTCCACCTAATCCTGCTCACAAGATTTATCTTTTAGGGCAAAGACACTGTGATCTAAAAATGTAACTGCTGCCATGTATAATACTCAGAAAACCTAGTAGATGCTTTTAACAGAGGCCTGTGTGGGGCAAAAGAAAAAAATTTATTTTTACTTAAATAAAAAGGATTTATCCTCTGTACAGTGGCCTAAAATCAGACTCAGCATGTCAGGTCTACATTGCCAGACTTTTAGCATTTAGCATGTCAAGTGTTGGACAAGTGTATGTGATGAGCAGCTGTGGCACTAGATGAAAGGTCACAGGATCGACAGAGTCCTTAGGTTGGATCCTCTGGGGATATCTTTACTCACAGTTACCTCACAGATCAGCTCACACTGAAGTCTTTCTAAAGTCTAGAAAAAATACAGAAGAAGCAGTTTTACCTCGATGGCATACACATGGAGCTGGTAACCCTGCTATAGACCAGAAACTCTACTCAGTAACACAAACTGATGTATTACTTGCCCCAAAGAGTATATTCTGAAGAATAATTGAGTATGAAAAGCAATATCAGAGGCTAATGCTGTTGTTGGAGTCAAAAGGAAGTCAAATCATCCAGTTAGTGAAGGGATCAGCCCTGATTCTGAACCCAAATGAGAGAAAACCCACAGTAACTAGTACTGGTGAGTCAGAGAAAAAGTCATATTTTAAGTACTGTCGGTAAACCTCATTTGGTTTAAAAAATCTAACTCTTCTACACTGCAAGACCATGGTTGGATTAAAAGTGTTCATTCCTGAAGACAGAAGTGGCAGTAAGAAAGGTGTTTCCTAGAGAGGTGACAGAAGAGTGTATATATCAGTGCCCATTCATCCTCAAATGGTGTCTGGATTTGGCCAAACATATTATACCCAGAGTGAGTTGGGGAGTTGAAAGCTGGACAATATTAAAATTTCATCAGGTTGTGCTAAATCTGTATGTCTATATGTGATGGAAAACCAGTAAAACTGGGTAAGACTGTGGGATGGTTGTACTGTGTATAAACACTAAAACATAATGCTGATAAAATTACAACTGTGACGAGCTTAAGTATTTTATGTGCTCAACTGTATGGTGGAGAAAACACTTAATTTTTAGGACTGCGATTACACAATGAATAGAAAACACAAGAAAAACATACGTGAGGTAACTCACTTGACTGCAGCATTTCCATTTAAATGTGCCTTTGTTCCACAGCAGTACACCCTGCATATCGCCTCTGGCAATCCAGCTCAGGTCACGTTTACCACCACAGCAGCTATTTTTAACACATCATTTATAAATTAATAATAATAATACATCAGATTATTATAGTAGAAGTGCTGTGTGTTGTGGGGGGGCAAGTCACATCTTTACAAACCTGTTTCACTATGCGGAAGTCAACCTTCTGCAAAAATTGGATGATTTAATATAGAAATGTCAGTATTTTTTTTATATGTGGGATCAACTGTACTATACATTTCCCTCCTATTGCTCTTTTATCTCATCATGGTTGTGTGCTTGGATATTGCTTGTCACAAACAGAGGCCTAAATAGGATGCACAGAGATCGCCAGGGAAGGAGAAATAAGCGCTCTCCAATTACATCCATAGGAAAGGGAAGCCACTGCAGACAGCTTACCCCGATGCCTCTCTGTGGCTGGGCCCGGGCATAATCAAATCAAGATGTACGCTACTTACAGTATCGCTCACTGATTGCTCAGCTTAACAAACTCTGATATGCACTGACTGCAAGGTAACTGACAGCAATGCACAGCAGACTTCACATAACATAACGTAGAGTATGAAAATGTCTTTCAAGCTTTATATTTTTCAGGCATGCTAATTTAACCAATGTTGAAGTCCCACTGCATTTAAAGTAAAAATACCCCATAACGGTCTCATTTGGAAAAAATATAATTTTCTTTTATTCAGTAGCACAAGACAGAGTTAAAAGACCGCACCAAAATCTAAAAAGTTTGTTTTAAACAGTAACTGAGACACACAGCCACACAGGTTTGGTCTTATAATGTGCCAAATTAGGCATAAAGCATTTGAGAAAGTGCAGAAAAGCAGAATAATGGGTGACGACGTGTACAACGGGTTCCAGTGGAGCAACCACATTAGATGATCTCATTTTCTCCATCCTGTTCTGGGACTAGTTAGCAAAGCATGTTGAAATATTTCCTTGTCACTTACTTTTTGAAAGATCTATTCATTTCTATGCATTTTTCAAATTAATAAACTGCTGTTCCCCTCCATCCCTCTCCATTCCAGTTTTGTTCCCTCCCCCCCCCCCACCCTCAAGTCTCTCTGAAGTTGAACTCAAACAGATCAGCTACTAAAAGGCTTGCCTGGAGGCAGACAGGAAGCTGTGCATAATGGGAAGATGCTGCCTCCCGAGCACTTTTCTGAAACACTTTCCTTGTCTGAGGGATGTCACTATACACACACACACACACACATACACATACACACATACACTACACACACAGAGATCAAGATCAAAGAAACATTGTGCAGCTCTGCTAAGTACAAGGGTTGAAGAGTTTGAGAAAGCCAACAAGGAAATAGATATGGGGGATACTTGTCTGAAAATGTAAAAAAAGACTCCAATTACTTTATAAAAGTTTTAGTACATAAGGAGATGTCACAAAAGATATCTTTCTATTTTTTAATGACCATTTTAATGCTTTCTTCGCTCATGCTACGCTGCTGCTTCATTTCCAAAAATACTAGTTAGGAAAATGCAATCATACTAATAATGCAGGCCAGATGTGCATGGTAGGAATTTAACAACTGCCAGGTAGAGTAGAATGACTGAGTCCTGTCAAAAAGCCAAAATTCTATACAATGCTGTCTCTGATGCAAATATACTCCTAAACTTTCCATTTTTCACATTTTTCAAACACGACTGCGGCACTACATTAATGGAGTTTCACCAGAATTTAAAAAATGTGAGAAATGTGACAAAGTTTCTCCTCCCCTCTTCGTCTGATGAAAAAGCCACTCGCTGTGTCCCTGTGTGCTCAGCAAAAAGACCTTTTCTCCTGCGCTCAATGGCATTGACAAGCCAACGTCTCAATCGATGAACCTACGGTCAGACCTTTGCAGAGCGAGCCCCAGACCAAAGGGCTGTGTGGGTTAATTGTAATTGCATAGGACAGCGTCTGTAACACATGCCCTGAGCCAAGGAGCTGAACTGGCCAGAGGGGTGATGGTCTGAGACAACGATTAATCTACAACAGCAGTTAACTTCAACGAGGGATATAAGTAGATGGTGAGCCTGGACATATTTCTCCTCTTTTTTTTATTAGCTGAATCATGTTCATCATGTTTTTGCCCTTAAGAACATTATACATCACGGGAGGAAGCATTTGACCGATGTGTATTATGTGAGGATATGGTCTTTAAATTATGTTACAGGTGATGGCAGTGACAGTTGTTTCCTCAGTTTACATTTTGATAAACCACTGCACCAAACTTTAGTTCCATAATTGTACAAATGAGAGCAAAAGTGTGGTGAAGCAGACGAAGGAGGAGGAATGCAATACAATTCAGTGAGCGGGGAGAGCAGTGTGAATGGTCCTCTAACAGGATCAAGAGAGACATATGAATAAATGGAAGGAAGCCCGGCTGGTGAAAAGAGAAAAATCTTCAAAGTCAGCTTCTTTCCTCTTCCTAGCCACCCCAGGAGATCAGATCAACTACTATCCTAAAACCTAATGAACTAGTAAACACTGGGAATTAAATGAATATTACATGGGGTTTCATTAATGCCAGCCAGCAGACTCCAAAAATAATGAAGGCGAGAAGCGGAAGCAGGAGGAGACAGTTACTGGAGCTTCGTCTTCTCTGTGTTTACTCAGCATCTGCCTGCCAGAGAAGGAGGCTTTTGATCACTCCTCGGCTGGGTTCTCCTCTCCACTGCGTGGCAGGAGAAGCCCAGGGAGGCCGCCGAGCATCGCCAGGGCCGGCTCATTTGCAACACAAATGAACTGAGCTAATTGTACACGTGCGGGGAGACGGGGGAGCCGCACACGGTGCGATGTTTGCAAAATATGGAAATAATTAATCTCATTGAGCTTGTGAAATACCATCAGTGTTGCAAAAGAGGATTTGAGCACAAGCTAGGGATGAGACGGATGATGATAGCAATGGGCTGGATAGACGCAGATGTTTAGATTAAGCTTTTTCATTATTGCTTTATCACACGGCTTCTTCAAGTGTATTTTTGGTAATTGAATAAATTGGAGCATGAAATAGATTTGGATTTGGGGCACAGCAACAGGATTACGTGTAAAGCAGTCGCTTTCCCATTCATGAAACAATACATGCAGATATTATGCTATCAGGTCAATGCATTGGGTGTGTGGAGTGGAAATAGTAATCGGGGATTGTTGAATCACTAAAATAGATACCTATAGCATACAGTATATAACCTCAAATAGACAAGTGGTGGATGTCAAATGTATTCCATATACAGTAAAGTCATTGCTTAATGTCAGTGACAGTGTAGTTTGAAATGTTTGTTCAAATGTGTCATGTGGGCTCCACTGCACTGAATAATAAGGATTTAGCTAAGAAATCCTACCTCTTCACCTTCCAAAGGTCTGACCTTATGAGCCTCTTTAATCAATAAATCAAATGTAAAACAAGAATGATGATCCTGTGAAGTACCTTTAGGAGGTGAGAGCCTTAGCTTTCAATTAGCAACTCCACTGACCATCAAGGCCAAAGGAGGATTTGTGGAATAGCGTACGTATATGCCCTCCTGCAAAGATCCTACGCTGATGGTAAGCTACGGCAGCAAAGGCAGTCAAATTTAACCCCTCTACAAACTGTTAAATGGTTACTGACATTGACAAATAGCACCACACATCAAGGCATATGGTTGAAAGCAAAGCACTATCCATGCAGCGTATGCAGTTTCTCTTCTCTCTCTTGGCTATTTAAAAACAAGATGACATCAGACATCTGTTAGGGAGCAGAAAAAAGAAGCTTTTTAAGAGAGAGAGAAAAAAAAAGACCTCCTAGGGACTGAGCTTCACACACATACAGAACATACAGTACAAGCGCAGCCACATGCAATCTCACAAAAAAAAACCACAAGGACACACACATGCAGGGATGAGTCTCACATTTACGCCACTCAGCAGCCTTCTCTTTAGTCCATCAGTGAGTGGAGAGAGATGAAGACGTTAGAGACCTGGGGCAGAGTTGAAAGTGGCCTCTAAAGCCAAACTGAAATGTAGTTTCACTGGGAGGACACTATGCCTACTGTAACTCAACCATTAATGACATGCTAAGGTTGAAGGTCTCACACACACACACACAAAAATGCACGCACACACACATGCCTGTTCAGCCTTTGAGTGAATCAGTCTCGCTCCGTGAGCATGAAAAGAGCCCAGATGTCAGAGCTCAGCACAGGCCGGTGTTTCTGTTGAAAAGTACTCCATCTTTCCTTTGTTGCACCGTGACCCTATCCGCAACTTCCTCATCCTGTTTCACTGCCGAGTACAGCCTGGCCGGTCGGACCTATACATAACGTGCATCCCGCTGAGTGACATCACGTGTACCTCCAGCTGTGGGACTGTGCCGTGTCAACCCGTAACCAAACTCGGCAAAGGCAATTTCACCTCCCTCTCTGGGCAGCAGCATTAGCAGCCATGGCAGCAGGCCTGGGGCTGGGGACATTAGCCTGATGCTTATCTGGGTACACAGCCCACCGCTAGCTACCAGTTCTCTCTCTCTCTCTCTCTCTCTCTCTCTCTCTCTCTCTCTCTCTGTTTCTTTCTGCCTCTCTTGCTCTCTGTCTGATGCTGAGATATGATTTGGTGAGAGCAGAGAGGAGCGGAGAGGAGTCGAGCATATCGATTCAGCCTCTCCCGCTGTCTCTCTCGCACTATTCATCCCCTTTTCCTCTGCGCTGCTATCATTCCAACTCTCTCCACTTTATCTCTCTCTCTCTCGCTCTCTCTCTCTCTCTCCATCCACTACTTTTCTTTCTCTCTCCAGCATGCAATCATAATAACCCCTCTCTTAGACGCCCAAGCAATAAACCAGGGCCTCCCTTCTTCCTGCGCACATCTCCCTTGGCGAGGACAAAACCAATAAAAGGCCGGCTTAATTACAGCTGCTGAGTGCCGCCAACACCCGAGTACAACACAATGGGGCTGAGGGTGGGCTGAGCGTGGGTGAGGTGTGATGGGATATTGGGGGGGTTGGTGGTTGCAAAGGAACTACAGAGGATACAGTGGAGACTCAGTTGGACTCTGACACCTAAACCCTCACATAGCTGGAAAAAAAAAGGAGGTGATGTAGCCCAGAAGCCAATGAAGAAGTCTGGCTAGGAAAATGTGGGAAGAATGAGTAATGTTTTCAATTGTTGAGAAGCCCTTCAGCAAGGCATTTAACTCCCAGTATCACCAGTGGAGCAGCTCAGTCAGCTTGATTATGTATCTGCAAGATGTTAAAGTGTAACTGCGGGAATGTTGAGAAAAAAATATACACTCAGTCAACTCACCCTGGATAAAGAAGGGTAAAAATAGAGCATACATAAATGTTATGTACACTACAGTGCAGCCAATGATATAACAAGGTGGATCTGCCCCCAAATCAACACAAGTGTCCAGGACTGAAGAGTCTGGAGAGGTGAATCCATGTCCTTGTCTCTGGTTGTTTCTAGGTCTGCAGTCTGTCTCCTCCTCCTCTCCTCCCTTCTTCTTTATATCCTTTCCTTCTATTTTCCTCCTCTCCTTCCCCCAGTTCTGTCACATCAACATGAATCTGGGGCTCCGGGGGTTCAGAGTCCCACAAGCTGCAGCCTGCTATGTCTGCCTCGTCTACAGCTCTGTCACCATGGTGACTGATGCCTGGGTGTTCCTGCCTCCTCCTGGTACTTTTTGTCTTCCTATCTACCTCTCTGTTTTCTCTCCTTGTTTTGTCTCTCTACTGAGCTCCTCTCACCTCACATCCACAATGCATGTTATCAATACATGTCGAAAAGAAGCTGCGAGAGTAGAAAATCAGAGCGGAAAGTGTGTGTCTTGTATGGTGCATGTATGACAGACTCAATTTAAAAGGAGGTGTGTTTAATGAAGTTACTTGAGGCCTTTAATAAAGTATGGTGGTTTATGGTGTAGTGTCATGGCACACACAAAACAGCTGAGATCAAAGCGAGTTAATTCCATGCATGTCTCTCTAATTTTAAAAAAAAAAATGTTCCAAAAGAAGGATTCGGTGCAAAATGTGCAAAACTGATTCACACCAGTTAGTCCTAAAGCAAAACAGAAGTGGCTTCGCTTTCAATAGCTGCACTTCTTCATATGGAAATAAATGAACAGATGTCCAGATGCTGTTGAGTCCTAAAATGTCTACTCATAAGTACACCATCAGCTGTAGCTGTAGGTGAAGTTAGGGCAGCTCTTTAATAATCCTGATAGCCACTTAAATCACTGATGCATAGCCAAGAGGAAGATGTATCCCTATTCCACTAGGTTGGCTACCTTTCTGTATCACAGTAGACTCAAACTCACACTCAAATGGTTACATGCCTGTTATGCAAACCTGCTCTGCCAGCAGGCAATATAAGTATAACCAATGTACTTACAACATGCATTGTATAACTATCTTACTCTAGTGTTGGTTAAGACAGATTATCTGCTGCAGATGTAATAATGTAAAGTCAATCGAAACCTAGTATATGGCTGCACCATGTATTAAACACTAGAGGGCTTCTAATTTGAAACGGATACAGGAAGTGGCGGCATTTGGCC
Organism: Thunnus thynnus; assembly: GCF_963924715.1. Taxonomy (NCBI): domain Eukaryota; kingdom Metazoa; phylum Chordata; class Actinopteri; order Scombriformes; family Scombridae; genus Thunnus; species Thunnus thynnus. Next base: position 28,023,247 of record NC_089526.1, on the reverse strand, counting down.
GACCATTGGTGTAACTTCATCACTCAGTCAGTGACTCGCTCATTAACACAGTCAGGGACAGACATTCGCACTTATAGGGCTGGCCCCACCGTTGCTATACATTATTGTTGCTTCAGTTGGATGTTGATGAGCTTCACTGTGCAGAATGATGTATGTGCAGAGTTTGTTTTCATATTCATCTGCTGAAGGTGGAAAGTTTCTCTGTGCTCACCTGAAATCTGAGTTTAAATTAATGCAGCTCTTTATAAATCACTGATGTATTGTGAACATATCAGACATGAACTATTATTCTAAAGAGAGTATTTTCATGTGTATTTAAACATGTTTGGATGGGATCTTTAAGGAGCAATAACTGAGCTGGCATTACAGCAGTTTCATGTCACTTTTTCTGTGATGCTCAACAAAATGTAAGTTTGAAACTGTAAGTGAAATTGTTTGAAAAAAGTTTGAAAATACTACCACTAGCTTTGACAGTATGCAATCAAATCTTATTTTTATACATGTGTGTGAGATAATGCAGACGTTTTAGTAAAACATCTGCAGTAACTGTATACACTGTGTGCTGCCATGATGAAAAACTTCCACTGAGTAATCCTGAAATTTATTAACATGTCAAGGCAGATGAGAATTGCATAAAGAGAAAACATTGGAAGAAAAGGGTCTCTCCAGTCAGACATACTTGCAGAGTAGGATTTCGAATGAAAATTTACAATATAGCAGATTTAAAGTGCCTTGCTCCACCTTCCTGTCTTTTCCTCAACCCTTATGTCATTCTGTTAGAAGGATCATCCCTTGTTCCATCCCTACCTCCTTCTTATTAATCAGGCACAGCTAAAGTCAGGATTAACAGACAGGGAGGATACATCATCATTTCTATTGATCAAACATTACACCTTATCACTATGGCAACCCCATCGTTGGAGGGGACAAGTGAGGAGATGGGGATGGGTGTGGGAGGGGGAGTAAGCCAGGGGGTTTCCACTTCAGAGGAACATTCAGTTTAGAACTGACAGTGGTGGAAACAAGTTGCTTTTCCTCCTATCTTTGACTGTACACGCTGTACCACACATATAAGCTGTAAAATGCAGAAGTGCACAGCTGCAGATATGCTGTCACTGCAGGAGGACAATATATATATGAGACTTTAGGCTGAAGTAAACAGCTGTGAGTTTTACTCGCTAAAATCACACCCAAGATTGCGCAGCACCGTTTGGAATCATTAAACAGAAGCAATATGGGTTTTATTTAATAAGCTGGATTTGAAACACAGTGCTGCTTTCAGTACATTGCATCTATGCAGAAAATCAAATGCAGCTATTCACATCCCACTTATTTCTTTTATCACACACTTTACAAAAGGCTCATCTGAGGAAAGAGTAAGATATGTACCACAAACTCAATAACATCCCTTCTATCGCTTCACACACTGGTACGACAACACACGCACTTTGGTCTCAGTCATTTCAGGGAAAGAGCTGCTGCAGCGAGGGGGTGATAGGCAGACGGTGTGTGGATGTGTATTGGAGGAGGTTGGCGGGTATGGTTGCAGTTTAAATGTAGTGACCACTCAATTCAAAACCATTCAGGCCTTCTAAGAACAGATCCCTACATCCCATTAGGACTACTGCTGACGCACACATGCATAATACATGGAAGCTGGATCTAAAAGCATACAGCCCATTAGCAGGCCTGGCCTGGCCAAGAAAGAAACAGAGAGAGAGAGAGAGAGAGAGAGAGAGAGAGAAACAGCCAAGATCGAATGGATGGACAAGCTGGCTAACCACTGATAACAGTACACATTGCTGGTTTGCAGCGAATTGTGTTGTTGCTGTGTATCAGCGAGCTGTGTGGTTTACTTACAGCCCCAGAAATGAGTGGAGATAGAGGCACATACCGGCCTCAAGGTGCTGCAATAGTATTTAAAATGGAGACACACTTCTACCGGTTAGTTGTATCAGTTAGCTAACTGCGAATATGATAATTTAGCATTAAAATGACAGGCCTACTCCTGTCTTCAACTACCGTTCAGAGACTGTTTCTACTTGAGGAATTTGCTGAGAAGAAAAAAAAAAAGGGTAGTGAGGGAAAATAAGTTCAATTTAATCAGTCAGATGTGATGATTGCTGGATCACAGTTTCCAGGCACAGAGCCCCCTGTTCAGTCCTTCCAGTGGCTGAGTGTTCTGGCCATGTAATGTGAGGTGGCAGAGAGCCCAGCAATGCTGTAAATTATTTCTGACGGTAGGGTGGGGGACAAGAGGGAAAGACTCGCAGTCCCCGGAGACAGACAGTGCATGGTGTGGAGATACGGGCCTGCGTCTAGCTATAGCGAGAAAGAAAAGAGGCGGCAGGAACGTGGTCTGTTTGCATGTTTGAACCCCTTCCTCCGTCTGCATATGTCTAACAGCTATGCCTGGCCAGATGACCACGGGCCTCTCCGTGGGGGAACGGAGCATTTAGCAGGCTAATCATAATATGCTCCAATTCATCTAAGTGAGATCCAACTTCTCCCTCTTGACACACGCCACAAAAGCACTTCTTCTCTAGCAAATGCAAAAACACAGTGAGCCTGTGGTGTTGCAGTAACACTGGAGCTAAAAGGTTAATAACATTTTGTATGACTTTTATTGCCCTATAAGTCCTGGTATAAAGATGTAGCCTATTAATGGCAGCAGTATGCATATGATATGCATGTATGCTTTTGTAAAGAGCTTTCTGCAGTTTAGTCACTCTTTCATCAAATAACTCAAACCTGTTCTTATATGTATACCTGCGCTTGCTCAAAACACATGATGGCGTTCGTCTGAGTGTGTGGGTGGATGTGGGTGTTTTCACTTATTCCCACCTCTGGACTCTTTTTTTTTTTTTTTTTAATGTACATCTACCCTCCTCACCCCCTCATGTTCTCCTCTCAGGCCCAACAGCAGCAGCAGCGGCGGCGGCGGCGGCGGCAGCGGCAGAACAGCACACATGCTGCAGCAGCGGTGCGCTGGGGCGTACGCACACGCGCACACATAGGCTACATACACAGGCGCGAGCACAGCACAGTCACACCTCTGCATGGTCACAGTCTACCTAAAGGGTTCATTTTAACTGGGCCCCCCCTGCCTCTCCCCCCGCCACCTCCCACTCCCCACCTTACACTCCAACACGGCACATGCGCGCGCGCGCACGTGCACAGAGCAAACCGCGGCAGCATCACTGATCGGCCCCATCATCCAGGAAATATCTGCAGCAGCAACAGTACTATACTGTAGGTTGTTATTACGCAGGCTGGCTGCCGATCGATAAACGCAACAACCCCCACCCCCCCTAATACTCGTTTGACATACCAACGGGGAAGCCCTTCCTCATAAATCAGGGCATTTCTTTACAAAGGAATCACTCACCCGATGTTGCTCAACGCCTGCTCGAACAGCTCCGTCTGCAAGATGTTCTGAGGCGCAGAGAAAGCCCCGTTGAAATGTGATAAAACCGAGCTACAGAACTGACGCAATGTCTCAAACTGCATTTTCCCCCTCCGTTTTCTTTTATCCTCAGTAAATGATCACCCTTTTTCCTTTCACCAACAATACATCCCAAAGCCTGCGCTCTCTCAGGACGCCCCCCTCCACACATATACCTCCTCAGTATTTTGGTATTATTATCACCCGGGGCGCATTAAAAGCGAAAAAGATGCCGATCAAGTTCCATATTTCTCCTGCCGCTCCTGGTAAAAAGTGTCCTTAAATGAGACGCATTCCGGGCGGGATCCTTCGGTCATTATGCTTCAGACTTGAAGCGAGAAAAGAGACGTATTGCCGGTGCCGGTAACGAGCCTTTTCTTCTTCTCGTTGTGGCAAAAATCTCTTCTCGGTGTGCAGGATGAGGCGAAGGAGCGCCCGGAGGAAAGATGAAGCAGAGAGGCATCCTACACGGCAGCCAGCAGCAGCAGCAGCAGCAGCAGCAGCAGCATCCCTTACCGGCGCATCAGCTGCTGCCTCACATTCAACTCATATTTCCCGTCGCCTATGAAGAGCACACACCCGCGCACGCACACACACACACACACACACACACACACACACACACACACACACACACACACACACACACACACACACACACACAGACGCACACACACTACGGGGCTGATATGCAATCGTGCGCACTCTTTGCCATATCTCTCCATCCTCTCTCATGCACTCTTTGGGACGCGCACAGCAGCAGATAGACCACAAAACAATACAGAGGCGATGCTGTCGTCAGGGTTTTTTTTTTTTTTTCTTATATCTCATATCTGGCTTCAGACCATCAGCTCCTCATCAGCAATAACGGAAGACAGCCCTACAGTAATAGCCTACCTCTGAAAGGGAGAGCGTCTGCATGAGGAAAGGGCACACATAAAAAAGGGGGATTTCCCGAGGGGTTATTTATTTATTTATTTAATTCAGTCAGTGCTTCTGCATATAACTGTTATGACCAATTCAAAATAATCCAATGAGGCTCGATAGGTTCCTTAAAGCTGCTGATATAAAACATTTGATACGGTTAAATGTTTTTTTACAGGACAATCAAAGGTCTATAAGATGATGAGAGACAGCTAGGACAAAGGAGTTACATTCAACAGTTAGCTGGTACGATAAAGTTTTCTATCTCTGCGTCACATAAAACATTAAATTCCTTTTTTTTTAAAACATTGTTAACTGCGATTGAGTCTGGTATATAAGACTTACAATCAATCTGTCCCTCTTAGCTTAATTGCATCCCTATCAAATACCCAAATTAGACCCTTGGTACAAAATGTTGAAACCTGCACTAAGATGTTGAAACCTTAATACGACACCAGACATCAATCTCAACATTCAGGTTACAGGAAAACTCTACAATTCATGAGCAGTGTCTGAAAATATTAAAATATGACCCATCATTTTTTACCACAAGGGTCTTATTTTTGTTGGTTTTGCCATCATATCGGTTTCAATAACATGAGCTGCTGAGATGGGATGCGACAAGTCTGCCTAAGTGCACGGGGCCACTAGACCAGCAGTCAGATACATTTCAGACGTCTGCAGATTAACCATATCAACAACTTATCTTTATTGAAAAAGGTGAATGTTTATACAAACTGCTGTTAATTGATTTTAGTCATAGTTCAACTATACATTATTGCTCTTACCCTAATTGTGTGCATATTCAGTTTTACAATGCAGGATGATTATAGTAGACATTTCATGTATGTTCACTCTGGTTTTCACTTCCAATATGTGGTTTAGATAATTGAATGAAAGCAGGGATTTGTTTGAAATTGTTCTTGATATCCAACCGCTTGTTTTGGGTTTTGCAGCATCCCCAAATCACAATTCATCAATAAAATTTGATCTTAAATGACAGGAATGATGACCGAAAGTATTAAAACTAGAACCAAACTAAACTATCAAATTACCACCTGATTCAGTGTTGTATCTGATAATAGGGTCTGTCTGGGTACGCAGGGCTTAGCTTATGCTGAGCTGGACTGAGCCTTGATGAACTGAACTGTGCAAAGCTACTTTATATTGGACTGGGGCTGGGCTGGTTGTTTAAGGGCCAAGGCCAAGCTGAGTGTGTTCTTCCTCCTCCTCTAACATTTTTGGCAGGCTGATTGTTTTTACTGCCCGGATGAATTTGTTAAAAAATGCAGAATCTGAAGAAATTCCACCAGTCAGTATGTTCCAATCCCGATGTAATCATTGTTGTTTCATCAGCCTCACCCAACACTGCAGCTGTCCCGGCGTATCTGTGTGTTCATTCAAATGACACCTCCGAGACCAAGATAAATTAGAAGCCTTCCCAAGTTATTTCTCCTTATAAATAGACTGTCAGCTTTTTCCCCTTCTTTCTTCAGCAGAACAGATCCAGGAGTTAATTTAAACATTCTTTAAGATTAATGAAAGTGGGTTTTGGTGCTTATGCAGTGGGAGTTCTATTTATGGACTCTCTGCTATCCATCATCAGCATTATCCCGAGAATTTTCAGACAGCCAGTTTCCTGTTGTGTCACAGCAAATGTAGGCGATGCCCGAGCCAGGATCGCTCCACAGTACCATCTCCACCTCTTAAGCCATGCGATCAATTAATATACGGTGTCAAGTGGCTCGGACTGGAACAAAGAGTGACTGACTGACGGAATGCTCGGAGCGGTCTGATCTATAGTCTGATCTATAGTCGGTCTGATCATCAATTAAAACCACCTGAAAGCAGTGAGCCATTTGAGGAGAAGATGGATAATGTACTCCGCTTGTACTGAGACACAAAATAGCTTTATCCTGCATCACAGGTTTATAGTAGTGTGGCTTTGATTACAATTTGCAGCCTTTTACTGTTTACTTTTGTTGCGTATTTACAATTTACGTAGAAACAGAATGGATGGAGGATTTAACAAAGATACCACAGGGACAATTTTCCCAATACAGAGGAGAAATACAGTATATGTCTATTTTGGAGTTATAACAATGCTTCTGAGTATGTGGCAGTATCACTGTTGCTTCATTACACCGTGAAAGCACAGTATCTACTACACTTATCACCAAAACCCAGTGCCAGTTAATGGGCAGGTATTGGGGCATGTTGGTTATATCCATCAAAACATCCATTTGGAGCACAATAACAAGCAATTAAACCAAAGTAAAAAAAAAAAAAAATCCCCAGGATCTCTCACCTTTCTGTTGGTTCTCAGTGTATTATGGAGTAAATACAAGGTTGCAATGGCAGAGAGAGGACACAGAACTAATGAGTTGTGTCTCCAAACATAGTGTGGGCACAGGCTTGTGAATGCCGGTTTGTTCCTGCGCTAGACAAGGGGGAGGAGACGTGGCCTACCAAGTATACCTACACAAGGTCAGCACAGAGAAGGAACAGGGACTTGTTGGAATAGGACAGAGTCAATTTCAGCTCCTTTCCTGCCGTACCTCTCCTTCAAAATGAGTATCTGCATGTATAGAATGACTCAGGGCTAACGCTGTACCGCCCTCCGTTTGGATTCAGGCTGGGTTTGCTCTGCACCGGATGGCACAGCATGTATCCCGCATTTACCATCTTCCCCATCAGGAAGTCTGATCTCGTGGGCAGAGAGGACCATCAGAGAGACGAGGACATCTGTTAGTCTGTGGAATATGCTTACTGCGACTGACCGAGGGTTATGGAGAACAAAATGTGATATCACAGCTTTACTGTAACACAAGAAAGAAGCGGGGTGTGTGTTCCCTTCCAGGGTTTCACCGCTGCCCAGATGACCTTAGTCATTTCACAACACTGAAGACGACTGTCGACATTCTGGAGAAAATCAAAAATCCAAATTCACCTTTATGTGTCCACATACATTAGAAGTACAGTATAGTGTAAGTATAGCCTAAGGTTGCACTGAAAAAATGTCAAGTTACTGGGCAAGTTATCTAAGAGGGAGCAAACAAGGACACGAGAGAAGGAAACCTTTTCTGAAATGGCTCTCTGCCTAGATTTCTGCTGTGGAGATAAATTCTAGAGAGTGTGTAGATACTGACTATAAGCTTTTCTCTCTCTCTTTGGAAGAAGAAAGAGGAAGGAGCCCCCATGTGGACATCAAAGCAACTGCCTTACTTGACACCAGTATCAAGAAATAAGCAACCGGATATGGGATTCACAAGCACAGCATGTCTGTGTTATCAGCATCTGAGAGTGTTCTACTCAGAGGGGGCATTTAGTGCATAAGACAAACGGAACACAATGTTCTGCATTGTAATTAGGCCTACTTTTGCTCTTCTACTCCAAAACATCTTCGTAATGCTTCGTCTTCGAGCCTCGCGATGCCTGAACTGGCCTACAAACGTTGCTGACGTCGAAACGGAAGTTAGTAAAGTAAGAAATTGCAGTTTCTCTGAAAGGTTGAGACAGCATAAATTCCAGCAAACACCCTTCACCTGCCAGTACCCCATCCTATGTGCCCCATATGTGCTGCATGTGTGTGCGTGTGCATGTGTGCGTGTGTGTGTGTGTGCATGTGAAGAAGAGAGAGTGAGTGGGTGGATGACTGTTGTAGAACTGCTGAGTTAGTGCCAGATACAGTATCTGTGTCTATGTCTCCTTTATAGGCCTCATGGGTTCCATGTACAGGCCATTTTATATGGAGCCTTGCCTGACTTGCTAGGAGACACTGCTTTTATGCTAGGCTTGAATCACTAGTCTGCACTACCTATATAACACTCACATAGATTAGGCTCTTATGCAGTGACAGCCAGGCACCTTCATGAAGCAGCATCATATGTGAGTACTTCTGTAACAGAGTTTTCTCCTGATCAAATAATCCTTTTGAATTTATACAATAATAACAAAAAATCGACTCATTTGAAGCATGTGAAGTGTTTCTGTTTTTTCCGTTCCACACACAAACATCCATCACTGTTCACACATAGAACTGACCTGTCTATGGGTGCGTCGCCGGGTCCCGAGTACCTCAGCCCCGAACCGTTGTCAAGGGACGCCTGTCTGGGCAGGAGCCCGCCGTGAGGTCTGCTTCTGTCTGACGCTGGTGTCAAGTCTCCTGAGACTCCCTGGTAGGGGTACAGGGACGGGTCCTGCAGTTTGGCCTTCTTCCCCTGCGGCCCGCCCTCAAACACGCCCCGCACCTGACCAGGCCCCGAGCCGTAGAACCACGCCCCCGATTTGGTGAGGATTTCTTGTTGTTTTCGGCACAAGTTGCATACCCACATAACCTGCAGGGAAAAGAGGGGTGGGGGTTAGCGGTTTGGAATGGTGATGAGCAGTCAGAGGTTGTCTTATATTTCCTATGATGAGCTGTAATGGAGTGATTTGTAACATAACTGTGAGGCATATCGCTGTTGATGGGTGAAAATCTTTTTAAATCCAAAATGTCAACTTTTCAGTAACGAGATAGAACTAATTAGTTTTGAACAGGCTTTAAAACGGGAGTTTTGAGTTTTCACCCCACAGCAACAATATTCATAAACAGTACTGACAATTCATGTTGATGAGGTGAATGATGAAATATTGTACACATGCAGCAGCCTTTGATACCATTGAAAGGTAAAGTGATGTGGGTTCATTTGATTATTATAATTATACATTTTGAGTCTGTGAGTCCTCTGTAGATCTCTTGGTAAAGATCAAGGTTTCCATATTGCAGATAAGAATTTTTTTTTTTCAATTTGTTATGCTGTATTACATCGCTATTAAATTGTTGTTTCTGGTCAAAAATCTATACAGCACAGAGCCTACATGACCACTGATTGCAGAGATTATTCACATCGTAATGAAGGTACGGTATGTAGAGGCAGTATGTAATGCAACTGTGCGACTGTGTGATGCAACACTTTGCTAAGATAAATGGAAAAGAATAGCAACATTTTCCTTATGTTGTGCTCTACAAGGACTGGAGAGATGGAGGTTTTTACTGCTCTGTGATGTTGTGCCTTTATCTGCTCTATACTGCAGCCCCAGCAGCCAGCTCACCACATTAGCCTCATAAATCCAGGGACAGACAGCAGCCCTGATCACTATACACACACGCGCACGCACACACGCACGCACGCACGCATACACACGCTACGTTGTAAAGCTCAGCCTTCTGACTCACGTTCTCTTATGTAGGAATCTGTATCAATTAATATCTGGTAATCTGAATTTCACTCAAACCTGCTCCAGCTGACCACACCTGTCTCATTAACAGCAAGCAACTTAAAATGATATCTAAGTGTGTCTGAGAGGACGAGGAGCTTGCCAAATGATTGACAGGCTAGACGGCCAGTAGGGCGGCCAACAGCTACTGCATCCCCCCCACCCCCCCTTCCACCTCCCACCACACTCCCCGCCTTTACAGTCCCAGTGCTGAGTCAGTGCATTACTGTTATTAGTGTGAGCGGGCCCTGAATGCTGCCTCACCCACCTCCGGCTGGTCTATAGCTCGCTGTTTTGTTTTTTTTTTTGTTTTTTTTTCAGTAAGCCTTGAATCAAATAAAAATGGGCTGATTTGTTATTTCTAGATTAATTGAACTCATTTAAACTGTGGTGGTCTGTAGAATTACTGGCTGCAGTGGTTCAAAGGCTGGATTTGTAGTCATAGACGTAACCACAACTGCTTATCTCAGTGGCTGGCTAGACCTGAAGCATAGGGTGATACAGCATACATAGTACAAATGATCACAGGGGTTGGCAACCTGTACACACCACGTAAAGCCTTTACACTGGCACGCAGATAAAAAAAAATTTAAAAAAGACTTTTTACGGGGTGTCTGGGTGGAATAGAAGAAAAAGCGTTCATCCAATTATACACCCTAGGATTCAGTCTCCAGCTTCTGGTGTGGCTGGCTGAGTCATTAAACATATCAGTGTCCACATAGAGAAGTGGGAAGTCGGTGAGAGATCATGTCCTTGTCATTGAAACAGTGACTTACTGGTTGGTCAGGGCAGGACGCTCTTACAGAGAAGGGGAGTGGGATGAAGCTCCAGGCTGCCAGCCGTTTACACTCTCTTCAACCCAACAGTGTGATAGCAGCAACAAGTACAGCGTGTTTGGTGGTTAGTAGTTGTGATTTAGACACACGTCAAGTCAAGAGCAGGGTGTCTCTCTCTCTTGCTCTTGCTCTCTTTCTTTGTGTGTGCCCCCAGAGTTTACAAGAAGATAAAATTGGTTAGTGGAATGAGCAGTAACTGTATTTGCAAACATTTTCAGGTCAGTGCTTTCAACCATCATTGATTTTCATTTTTTGATTAAAAAAAAAAAAAAAGGAAAACTGGTACTGGTCTTTCCAAAGGTTGCCTATCTTCTGTTAGACAGAAGGACGGCAGGATTGGCTAGTTTCTAACCATGTAACAAATGGAGTAGCAGCAGGAGGCAAGTTCAGGTACGGCCTGCATCCTTTTCATGTTGTTGGCAACCAAAGGTATCTAGCGTATGTTGGGCCTTAGTAGTAGCTGGTACAGCCTTAAGACTTAGCAGTAATTAAATCTCCTAGATCCAAAAACTACACATTTTATCAAGACTACCTGTGCTGTGACACTATAACTGCCATCATTACTTCAAACTGACACATTTGGGGGTGAAGCTATCTAGCAATGATGAATTATTTCAGTTACATTTCAAATGCAGTGGAAGAAAGCTTAAGACTAGCACAGCAGGAATCATGTACTGGCCTATGTGATATTGACACATGAGGCATTTATGACCAGCTATCAATGTTACAGATGGGCTATAACTGTGCTGACACACAATAGGAGCAGGGAGGCTACAAATTGTGCTTTATGTGTCCCAGAGGATTGTAGCCAGTGAGGCCATGACTGCCTCTTTAACTGGGGTCATGGTGAGAGCTCTTCAGTGAACCATGAGTCATCGGCTAAGACCCAGGAGCCACCAAGGCCAGTTTTCCTGCTAATCAACCACACATCACTTCCTGCACCTGGAAGTTACAGACATGTCACACAAGTACAGTATGAGTGTGAACACAAACTCTGATGTGTTAAAAGGAAAATGAGTCAAATAAATTCATCTTGAAATGGAATTATCACACAGAGGAGACATTAAGGAACAGGCACTAAGTTCCCTCTGTTGGATTTATGCTTTTAGGTGAAAGTGATCAAAAACCTTCCGTGGTGTTTCAGCAATTCTGATAGTTTAGAGAGGGCATCCACATGGATATCCATGTCACTAGATGCCAGGAGGCCCACGAGCTGCAGGTACCCCACCTCAGACATCCTATCAGGTGTATGTAACATGCATTTCAGAATTTGAGCTCTATTCATGAAAAAAGACTATGTTGATGCTGTGGTTAATTACTGAAATCTGCTCATCTCTCTCATCCAGTTCCTTCAGAGAAAACTGCAGCCTGTGACCTACATATTTACCCCTTCAAACTGCAATTAACATAGAGTCAGTTGCTGTGCACCTCTCCGGTCTGCCAATAATAATTAACCATGTTCCCAGCCCTTGGACTGAACATGTCGAGCTCTTTTATCTCATCAGTGAGTACCTAATAGCATATTAGTTTTCCAAAAAAGAAAAAAAAAAAAAAAGAACAGCCAACAAAAACGTGCATGGGTCCAGTAAATGTTGAGCAAACTGGGCCTCAGGCATCAATACTTGAATTTGATTTGCACTTTGGAACAGAGTCAGAATGAAAATGGATGTTTATATATTTCGCAGGAAGAACAGAAGTAAGGAAAACGCTGCTGTCAGGCTGAAACCTCATATGTCCAAAACATTACATGAACTGCATAATGAAAACAGCCTTTGAGCTTGATGACAATGCATTTATGAGACTATCCAAAGGGATTTGGAAGGGTTACATAGGCCCGAGAGGTTTATAAGTTTATCGACTCGATAGAGGGGAGTGTGAAAAATAAGTTAAGCTTTTTAAGTAGTAGGAAAAGGTAACCTGGGATAAGGATTACTGTGCCTGCATGCAAACAAACAGATAGGTTGAAATGGGAATTAGCATTATGCTATTCTCCATTATGCCAGTATGATGTATTCTGCACTCAGGGCTGGTCACACAATAGCCAAACAACCTTTTTGGCAATGTTTTTACATCACTGTCATTGCATTATGAATGAATGAATCTACAGTTCTTGGAATAAAAACCAAATTCAAGCAAAAATCTGATTATGCTTCATCCTCACACAAGATAAACTGGCAGCATCAGAAGCATGTTGTTTTATCCATAGCACTTTCTTGGGAGACTTTGCAAAGCATGAGACTGCTAACAGTCCATCTAGGGATGCAGTGCAGAGACAGTGTGAGCTTAGTCTCACGATACCAGACGATCGTTCAGTAGTTGCTTGAACGGCAGCGAGAACGGCCGATAACAAACCTATGCCCCTTAAATTTTGTCAAGGGCACGCCTTACCAGAGATGATGCTCCCCCCCCCCCCATTCTCCTCCGTAGTGAACTGCATGTCACCGCCCCAATATGAAGGGCCGCCTTAAAGACTTTGGATTGGTTCTGCAATGCAGGGTTTTTTTTAAAACTCTCTAATTGTTTCCACCCAGTTTTAACAATGAAAGCTGGGAGATTGTCCTCAGTCTCTATGAGAGAAGCATTTAGTGTGAGTCTAGTGTGAGCTCAACCCGCACTGACAGGAAACTGCAATATCCCTCATTGCCTAATAGACCACATAGACTCAGAGACTCCACAACAGATGCATGTATGCACAATGACACACACACACACACACACACACACAGGTCAAGCAGCTGTAATGGCCAGAGGTATGTTCACTTTCAGTGCAGCCAGTCTGTCCAAGACACTACAGATACAGACACACACACACACACAGGCACACACATATACACACACACACACGCACTTCCCTTCAGCTTAACTCTTCACGGCTGAGCGCAGGCAGGGGGTTGGGGGCCGCAGCCCTCGGGCAGGGCCATTTCTCCCTGTGTTTGCACATTTCATAGTCATTGAACCTGCAGCTAAAAATAGAAAGCTAAAAACCTAGCACTACCACGCGCTGCAAACACCAGGAAGATATATACTCTATTAAATGTGCTATAGGCTGTTTACTGAGGCGCTGAATTAAGGGGAACAAACACCCAGTGCCATGGGATCAATAAATAATTTCCTTTCTAATACTTTCTCTTCAGACTGAGGGTGTTTTCAGTGATACCAGCAAACATAATCTTCCCCAAAATGTGTGTGTGCTTAGGAGAGCTAGCAAAATAAATACACCAGCCAAGGGTGCTACTGAAGGACAGACTATCTTTGACAGCAAATATGTATCTATTCCAAAAATTATATATGCCGTATGGCCTGTCTCATAATGATGGCGTGCTTTAGATTTTATAAAATCATGTCATAAGTTCAGGGTGAATATTACTGTTGTATACGTATATACTACACATGGCAATATTGAAAATAATATGCACCCTTTAGCAATGTACTTTACATGTTCCCTTTTAGACTGCCCCATTCAAAATTTCTGGAGGAGAGGCGAATACACACACACCAGCTAGATTTGCAGTAAGAGAGAGCACTGAGCTCTCTCTTGTGGCCGTTAAACTGCACTACAACATTACTTAACAGAGGCTGTAGAGTGAATCAGCAGTATCCTTCCAGGCATATAACTGTGTGCTCAAATAGAAAGCCAGTTCCAATGTTAAATTAAATCAATGACATTCATTCATTCATAACAGTGTATGTAAAATACTTGCCAAAATAATTCTCCTGACTTCACAGGAGGCTGTTTAAAATTTAGAAAGGGCCTATGTAGTGACTGTCATCGCTGCCGCAGTCATTTTATTTCAGAGTGAGAGTGAGTCAGTGTTCTACAATGCATGCCATGTAACCGTGACCCCCCTAGTTCGATTCCATCTGGGAACTATGTTTCATCTTTTTTTCTGTCTCCCTGTTTCCTGTCAGCTATTTAAAAAAGTCAAAAAACAACAGAAAAAATGTCTTAAAAAAGAACTGAAGTGAAGACAAGAGATGGCACATGCTGCAATATTGATGGGACAGTACATGAACTGTCATAGGTGTCATATTGCCTCGCTGTATCTCTCCTTCACCTGAACTGAGGTGAACTGAACTACTCATTAAGGACTCATTGTTCGGGGAGTGGAGTGTTCCTCAGAACATCCCAGTCTGGACTGAGTCCAGATTAAGCATACAGGCGTCAATAAGGATACTATCTAACACACTCCAGAGCAAATGATTGCCACGGATGGGAGCTACACATGTGTGATGGGCTCCAATGACCTTACTCTGCATATGTAGAGCAATGAATAATGTATATTAAGACAGGTGGATTTTAAAGGGAGTTTGAATATTCAGTTATCTCTTACTAGTACTTTAAGGAGCAAGGTAACATTTTATAAAGTGCGTATTCCTGCATATATTTGTCATTTAGCCAAGTTTTCTCTACATGCATATCGTAATACACCTAAATCCCTGAAATAAAGGGATGTGGTGATTTTTTTTCTTCTCATTGCCCTGTGGATAGTGTTTACGAAATCAGGTTTTTGAGGCAGCTCTCCTGAATAAAAAAAAAGTTTACAGGGCATTTTTGGTGTGATTCATTATGGGGCCAATGAGAATGAAAGGGAAGCGCCTACATTCACATGCTCCAACACTGGCTGCACGTGGTGAATTACATTTTAATGAGCTTCTAATTTTAGTGTGAGCGCCAGTAATAATAATAGACTTGATGAATATTTATGTTCCTTGTTTGAAGCTCAGACATGAGAGAGCGGAGGGAACCATGATTAATACATAGAAATGGCTGACATCCCCTTTAGTCTCTCTCAGACCTAAATAAACGTGTTACATTTATTTTTTTGGGGACAAGCACGACTCGCGCTAACTGTCACAACACGTACAGTAGGTAAAAAAAAATTTAAAAGCCAAATGAAATCTCGGTAAATGACTGCAATGAAAACAATGAATATGTTCTATTTTCAGAAGGGCGTTTGCGACTGAAATCTATCAATGGGACAGGTTTTCTTAGTGAACTGAATGACAGTCACAGTTCTGACAAACAAAATGACCGGTGAAAAACGCGCTGCAGTCACAGCCTCATGCTCACTCAGCTTACCCATGGTGCCGCTGAGGGAGAACACTGTGCCTGTGCAGAGAGATCGCTGCGTTTAAGTCCTTATAACGTGGTGACGGTTGTCTGCAGCTCTTGCTCCTGAAAATGAAGAAACTGCTCCGACCTTCAGCACCGCGGACAGCTCCAAGTCCAGACAACAGGCTGCCTGCCGGGGACAGCAGCTGCTGAAAACACCGTGAAGGTTACACCGGGGACTCAACCCACCACATCCGATCCAATAAAACCAACGCAGTCTCCCTTCCTCTTTTTCTCTCAACAAAGCATCTACACAATCCAAAGACGCCAATTCGTTGAAAAGAAATGACGGGCTCCAATCTTCAATCGTTACGCGGGACCCATCAAACCGTGCAAAACGTCCCGCAGACTCAATGTCAGTAGGTCTACGGGGAGAAAACATGTGAGGCGAGCGTTAACGCGTCAAATCACGTTATGTTTCCCACCACCGCTGTAGGCCTATTAGTTCATCTGTAACAGAGAGTCAGAGCTCTGCCGGAGTTGATGAGAGCTCATTACATATGCGGCGCGTCCCAGCTCTGCTCCCACAGTCCAATAGTCAGACAGGGAAACGCGGTTACGCAGAAAACAGACTGGCACTGTTTCTTTTTTTTTTTTTTTTTTCCTGCGGTAGCGTCAACAAGCACACTTTGTCATTTCCCGCTCAGTCTGTGCTGTGACCACATCTCGAGCTTCAATAAAACATAAGAGCACAGCTGTTGTTGTCATCACCATCATCATCATGCATTTCTCGTTATTTTGTGAGACAACTGCAGGACGATGGAGTCATGAGGCCACGGGTTTACACGAAATGTGAACGTGAACATGCCAGGAACTATATAGTCCATATGCTGCGTTCACGTGCTGTGAGAATAACGGTCTCTTTTTTACATCTTCACGTGTCTGAACCAAATAAAACGCCCTGACGTTGGCTGATTTTAGCTTTGAAATCCTAAACTCACATGTACTTGTAGCGATAGACCATATGAAATGAGTAATTTAATAGAACTGAGGGTGGGAATATTGTCAAGCTCCCAAGTAGGTTATTATTTATCCTGATCAGTGGTGGAGGAAGTATTCAGACAGATACTTGTGTAAAATTAGCAATAATGCAATATAAAAATACTCAATTATTACTCAACTAAAAGTCCTGCATTGAAAATGTCACTTAATTAAAAGTAAGTATTATTAAATGTACATAAAGTATTAAAGGTAAAAGTAGTAATGATGTAGAAAAATGGCCCCTGTGAGTGTTACAATATTACCTTATTATTACTGATTCATTAATGTGTAAGTAGCATTTTACTGTTGTAGTTGGTCAAGGTGGATTTTATGTACTGTTGAGTATTTTAATGTATCAGTGCTTCATATTTTAATCACATTTCACTATCTTAATTTGCAAAGTAACTAGGAAATCTGACTGTCAAGTAAATTAAATGGTGAAAAAAAACCCAATATGTCCCTCTGAACTGTAGTGGACTGTAAAGAGGCATAAATTGGAAATACACAAGTAATCTACTGTACTGTCTCTGACAGCTGGACAGCATTAAGCTGTAAAAGTCCTTGTACAGCCCATTTGTAAAATGCAGAATTGTGCATCTTTCTACAAACATAAAAACCTCAACTACAGCTGAGGGAAATGTATACTTAGCCGCATATTCTGAAGCTGTATAGCATAGATGCAAATGATTTGCCCCACAGCTTGCAACACTTTCAGGAGCTGAAAATTAATTTGTTCTGTGATATGCCATCACGTTTCAACACATTATAACACATGCTATGATATTCTTGGGATCTCTAACTTGGTGTTAACACTTTACCTATGTCACTAATGAAGATACTGTCACATTACATTCACTTCACAGCTCTGTAGAGGCTTCATACGCATTAAACACACTGTAATAACTATTTTTATTCTCTAAAACCAATGATAACTGAAAATTTAGAATAAACTGCACAGTAGCTTACAGCATATTTGTTGGGAGCATATGGAATGAAAAGTGCCCATATGCTATCTTCTAATGATGCTAATGATTTCTATGGTACTGTTTGGGGACTCACAAATCTATTTAATTTACCACAACAACGCACAATTCACTAAAACGCTGTGTCGAATTGAAAGAGGACCCTTGAAAATACTCCCCCTTTTATTTTGCAGCAGAAGTGTTGAAGGGCCAAGAAACACATGTAACGTCTTCAAGAGTTGCTTTAATCACAAATGACTTCCTCCCCAGAGACTGTTGATTCCTCAGGCCCTTTTGAAGCCACATCAGAGGAAATGGTGGGGAGCTCCACCGCTACAAGCAGGGATTCTGAAGACTTCACAACGCTGACACACAGGTTATCTATATCAAAGGCTTTTATATTTTTACCCCCAAAAAGTCACTCTGTGCTTTGTGCCTCAAGTGCGCTGCGGAGGTTAAGCTACGTGGCACAATCAATAAGCGGGGATTGTTATCAACACAGATGATTTATCAGTGTTTTTATATCTAGTATCAACTTGTTGTGATAAGGAAAAGTGAGTGATTGTGACTATATATCAAATGACTCATAGATTCAGCTAAACAAGGCTACTGAGGGGAGCTTACATTCCTTTACCAGCTGTTTAACTCTCAGTCCCTCTATATCGTATTCCAGTGTACCATAGCTCTCCTAGCTGCTGCTGTTGCTGCCCCAGACATAGAGACTTGTAAATATTCAATGGCGTTTCACAGAACAAGATCTCTCTCGCCACTGCTGTCACCATCTGTGAGAGAGGGAAAGAGTAGACGGATGGAAAAAAAAAAAAAGGCAGATTTCACCACCGCCACCTCTTTCACTGACACACAAGCTTTCAGGCAAGCTGGTTGGGCACAACAAAATGTGGCAGAGTAATCAAAGCTTCTGTCCATCTGTAACTACAAGCATGATCATGTAAACAATCAGCAATCAATATCACAACAGGCCATGTGGGCTTATGTGTGCATCACATGAGGGTTCGAATAATGTCTGTGCAGTCTCCTGTATTGTCTAATAATGTGAAGGTAGCATAGAAATAACAGTCATAGCCCCAAACATCCTACTGGCTTCTGCAATACTACCATCAACACGAGTTCAACTCAAATAAACCTTTCAGTTATACATTCATTTAAAATGACTATGAAAAGATAATTAATTGCAAAATGGCTGATTGTAAATTAAATGAGTCCAGCCGACAACGTAACCTCTGCTGCCATCAGGTCAATCCTGTCCTACTCACAGTGTATTTCACTTGGTTAACTTGTACTCCAGCCTGGTGACGTCTCCCTCTCACACAACTGAAAGAGAATCTTTTCTTCTGGTGTCAAGCTAAAACCTAACCCCTGCCTTCACTGGCCCCTGCTGACCCTGTTGGCTCCTAACGGCCCCAATCAGCCCTGAGACACTGGAGTCTATTAGCAGATAAACAGAGAACAGACTGTGTATATGACAGGATGAGTAGTGAACTAACCCACCTCTTTTTACACCCTTATACCCTCGCCACCTCTTTTGCTCATTTCCATGCTGGCTCTCCGTTCCTCTGCCTGACCCTGTCATCTGAACTTCTGTATTCTGTCATAAACGCTTACTCTGCTCCCCTGTTGACAAGACAAGCCTATGTATAAGCAATTTCTTGGATTTTCGACTCATTCCGAAGTTATATCTGCAAAAATATTTGAAATGTCGCAGTACTGTCAAGCACAGAGATAGTGGAGTCATAAAGTGCTCCAAAGGAGCCACATATACTCCCTCTGGAGTGGGATCAAATGTGTGCTCCTCCATCCTCTAAAGTTTGCAGCTATTCCTCATTACACAAGACTACTGATTTATTATTAATTTTTGAGCAACATTACATTAACATCAGCGTCCACAGTCTGCAGGGAGAATTGACCTTGAGTGCCAGGAGGCCAGGCCACCATCAGGTAAATAGCGGGCATTGCCTCAGTGGCACATTAGTGCAGGCCAATGCCCCAGCTATCCATCGCCAGCCTGCTGCCACTGTTATTACTCAGCACCATCTGTACAACACGGTAACTGATCTCCCAGCTATTATCTACCGGGGAACAATAGCACCCTGTACAACTGGGGTCTTGGCATTGGGGGGGAGCAGCAGGACAGAGGACTCTCCCCATGTTTTTGCTGCTCTGTTGTTTCAGTTGAACCTGCTGGTATGTACTTTCCTCCAGTGGGGTCTGTAGACTGTTTAGTTACTGTTTGACTCTCAACAGCTAAACACAAGCAGATTAGAACTAAGATAGTTATAGGAAATCTATGTAATACACAGACAACTACAATGATATGACTCCAGTGATGATATATTTGTTTAATTAGTTGCACAGATATAGATAAACCCCAGGTGGATTCAATACTGTGGTCCTTTTAGCTTTTCCTCTCTGATGTATATCGATCTATGCTACATCACATGTAGGACTTCATGTTAGTATTGGATTGGAATTAGTTTTGATTGGGTGTATGATTTCATATTGATAAAAATGTCTTTCAACCAACAGGATTTTCCTCATCTGCTTGTCAGGGTTATTATTATTACAAAGTAATATTGATCTACAATGGGAAAATAACTCAAATCAGCTCTATGGGTATCAATCAATCAATAATTTGTGCCATGTTCAATCTGAAGGTTGGCTTTCATGGTCCTCCAACTATTTCTCTTATCAGCCTTTCTCTTTAGTTGTTCATATCTTTTTTTCTCCGCTCCATCTCTTTATGTTATCAAGCCACATTATGCGTTGTCTTCCCACTCCTCGTTTCCCTTCAATCATCCCTTCCAAAACCCTCGTCATCAGCCTCCCACTGGACCCTCTCAGAATGTGCCTCGCAAACTCAGACTTTCTCTCTGCAATCTTCATAAAATACCTGTCTTCTCCTACCAGTTACAGAACCTTATCATTTGACATAAATCTCCTCCAGCTGACTCTGAGCATTCTGTTGTAGCACCATATCTCAAATGCATTTATCTTTCTGTTTTGCTTCCTCTGTCAATGTCCACGTCTCTGATCCGTATGTAAGAACAGAAAAGATGTAGGTTTCAATGATCTTTCTGTTTACTGTGATGTTGATGTTGCTTCTCAGAAGTTCTTTATTCTCTAAGAAAGCCATTTTTGCTTGTCCGATTCTGAATTTAATTTCCTCCAGATATCGTCCATCTTCGTAGATCCAACTTCCCAGGCACAGTATTTGTATTTGTGCACCTGCTCTAATTCCAAATCCTCCAGCTTAATTTTAATCTTCTCAATTTCACCTTTTCCCATAATCACTGATTTGGTCTTTTTGCTGTTCATGGGCACATTACCACCTAAATATTGGAAGCAAAGTCTGATTTGAAGGTCTGTTTTATCCCTGGTATGTTGCAGTGTTGTATTCAATGAGTCTCTTTCTAAGTTTTAATGCAATCCTGGCTATGTTTTGTCCTTTAACACACTTTGTTTTAAGGAGTACCATATCAATACACCATTTCTTTATGCTGGTGTAAAGAGTGATCATTGTTTTTGAATGAGCTAACACTTCTTCACTGTTTATTTCAGCATCACGTGGTGGACTCACAGACAAGACTGTTCAGTATTTCTCTTGTTTGTTTCATGTCATTGTTGGCTGCTGTATGTGTATATGTATATACATATCAGAGCATTTCATGAACAATGCTTGAATTCAGACACAGTCCCAAGAAACGCAGAAAAGGATTTGCTAACCACTTTGTCCTCCTGTTGCAATTCCATGAGAGCAGGAATGCATCAGAGAGAAAGAAAGAGGGAGACAGAGGGGGGAGGGGGGATAGGGAGAGAGAGATTGTGAGTGGCATTAGTAGGTCCTGGTAGTACTGTCACATACTCCAACAGCAAAGGATTGGATGGCATCGCATAAAAACACTCAAGCTCATGATCCAAATTTAAGCATTCTAATACTAAAAGCTCTAGCTTAGTCTGTTTGGAGGATTTTACAGAGGTTAGTTAGGTACTGGAGAACCACATACAAAAAGAAGCCATCAGGTTCCGTTGAGGGGAAAGAAAAGGAGGAACAGTTCCCTCCAGTGGTGAGATAGAACAACTGTAAGTTACAGTAAACATGAATAGTAAATCTACAGCTGTGAATCAACATATCAGATGTTAAGAGTGAACAGAATTAGAACCAAAGCATGCAGAGAGTCTCTGACTGGAGGAGACGTTGATAATCTGAAAAACATTAGTTGCATTTAGAGACACTGTGTTGGCTCAATTCCCAGATTATGATTTCACCGCAATGTTTCATAACCTTGGATTTCAAATAGTAGCGTAGGGAGAAATTTGCCTGAGGGTGGGACATCTGTATGTGTGTATTTGTGTCCTTATAAGTGGAGACTTCCGAGCATGCAAGGCAGCATTACCTTATTTGACCGCAGAGACACTCGTCCTCCGCACCGAGCACAGAATTTCGTTTGGCAATATGAACAGAGGTGGCCACAGCCATCGGCAAACTTGGTTTTGTGGCATATCCCGCAGGTTGGGGCTTCGCTCTTCTGGTCCTGAGCCTGCTTTGCCTCGTCCCCCATCTTCTTAACCTGGTCCTTGTACGATTCAAACTGCTGGTGCAACTTCCTGTAAGCAAATGGGAGGACAGAGGTTAAGAAAATGGAGAGCAGGTTGGGCGACCAATAAAACAGAAGATTTGTGTTTGATCTATCAGAATAACACAAAGGATACAGTATGATACCTTTGACTTGTTTTAGTATAATCACAACACACAGACTCATATGTTCATTTGCTGTTTTTTTGTGTAATTATGTGTTTAACAAGTCTTAAAATAGAAGATACACAGGAGGTCTAGCTGGCAAACAAACACAAATATACATGGTTGAGTTGACAAATGTACACCAGAATTGTCCTTCCCATTGCCACCAGTCTCACTGATTTATGTGTTCAGTCTTGTGAAAAAATCACACTTGCACAATAAGCTCCTACTCTCGACGGACTAACTGATATAACCTCAGACGTGTGCAGTGTGTGAGATTTTGAAAGGAAAAGCAGACACCATGACCTCAGAAGCTTCAAAGCTGAGCTCCTCCTTTGATACCGCACCTCTCCCAAAACAGGGGGGTAGGTATCAAATTTGCTTTTCAAGGTTAAGAACATCACTTAATTCCACTTTCTCAGGTTCCCGTGCGTTTAATGAATCATTTGCACCTGTGTTTCTAAATCAGGACAGTCGTAAGGCAAGACAGAGAACAACCTAGAGCCTTACTGTTAGACAAAGCAATACATGAAACTAACGGAACACAAAAATGATCATTTCTTTGGTGGTCACATACAGCAGACCCCACTATCCTGTAAGCATTTGTTAGTGCTGTGTCCATTGTGCTACTGCTTTTGTCCTATAGATGGCCTCCTACTGATGCATTACACCTGATCTCATACAGTAGATCCTTAACTCCTAACAAGTCCTGAGAGGCTACTGAAAAAAACCTGCATGGACTCTTCGCATGCATTTTGTATGACACATGTCAATTGAGCGTCTCCTTGGAAACTAAACACTGGGCTGACTTCATAATATGGCGATTAGAATTGGTTTCGCCCCACATATCCCCTGCAACATTCATTAGCACTTGTGAATTATTGAGCAGCGCTATCCTTTTACCACATACAGCTCCGTGTTTGAGATAAACGCGCTTCCTTTACCCACAACCAGACCTTTAGAGCCCAAATGTAATGTCCGCACACCACCTGAAGACTATGTGTGTGTGTGTGTAGTTGCGTGTCTCCGTGCCATCTAAACATTAGACAGAGTGCCAGTGGCATGCCCCTCGTTGTACCCACTGAGGGATTAAAGGGCTAATTGTGTCACAGCCTTTGTGTGTTTACCAAGCAGAGATTAGTATGTAGCCTTGTTTAACAGATCCCACCAAATCTCATTTGCCGACAGAGGGTCTGATAACAGAGTGATGAAGACTGTGATACAAGAGGTAAAGCCACTGTCACCGAGGATCAAGGAAAAAAAAGACTACAAACAATCATGTTTTATTCTCACTTAATCTCCCTTTACACTCAAACGTTTACAGAGACATGCTTTCGATCCTTGGTCACTACATGGGCTAAAGGCCCCTGCTGTATTGACAGACAAAGTCACTGAGAAGAGCTATTAAAGATAACCAATGATTACCTCTCCCCTCCTCTGTATCAAGTCACTTCTTCCCTGAGCTCTCCTAACACTCACTCACCTCTGGGGGGAGGGATGTAGAGCTTATAAAAAACGCTGAAAAATAGCAATTATCATAGGTGAAAGTTTTACAAGTTTAACCGCAGTATGTGTCAAATATTATGTTTTAAACTGCATGCTAAGACAAATATGAGGGAGCAAAAGGAACAGTCTAAGTAGAGAGTAAAATTATATAAAGCATGTGAGTTACCAAGAAAAGCGTGAAGAAGAAAACAAAGAAATGGATTAAGAGTGGAGTTAAGTGGCAGTGGGCAGCTGGTGCACAGAGCCCATTCCAGAGGGTTTACTTATTCGGTCAAACACGGTCAAATGTAGGTGACACTGCTGACGAGTAATCATACGCTGCTCATTGTCCCATCCCATGCTAGCATATCGGAGCTCTCTTACCTCTGGGCCGCACCAGAGCAGCTACACACCGCCGGTAACATGAGCCTCTCTCTTGGACATATGACAGACTCAACATATCAACAGCGAGGCTGAACTACAAGCTCTCTACAAGTGTCTGGATTCTACTTCTGCCGCAAACTTTCTGAGCTGAATTTTACACCCCCTATCGCTTTCAATATATCATGTTGGCACTGAAAGCATAGATATAAGAATTTATTGCAGAAATGATATGTCTGTATTACTAGAATTTAGAAGTAGGGACAGTAGCAACAAGGAACGGTTGTAACACTATGAATTCCTCCAATCTGAAACAACTTAGAAGGCTGAAATTCATGTTGTCTTTCTGTTTTTAATAAGTAAGTCATATTGCAATTTACAAAATAATAGAAGTACTAGAAATCATTATAGACTCTAACTGTGGCTTCATGCTAACAATGCTATGTTGTTCTTAACTTAAAACTAAGTTACATCAATGGTTTTGTTTGCCACTTGGCTGTGAGTGAACTACAGATGTATTTAGGAGAACTCGGTGAACTCCACAACAAGCCCTGCCATAATATCACTTTACAAAGCTGTTAATGGCTAATGTGTCAGCAAACACTTGTCTAGCAGACACAGAGCAACATTAACGTTCATTTAGAATCAAGTTTCTGTCCAACTGACCAATGTTAAGTTTAGTTATCATTCCCAATGCCACTCTGGTTTCCACAAACTTTATAGCAAAATATCAACATTAGCATGCTAGCTGCTCTATTATGTGACTAGCTGCTGTTTGGTGCTAAGTATGTAGCATACGGCCAGTTTATGGGCGATTTCTTTGCTAAAAACAGCTTCCAGTTGCTGCTGGAAATGAAGTTGATGAGCACATTAACACTGAGCCATATAAAAGTACCTTTGCGGGCGGTAAAACCAACTACATAAAGCTAAAACAGGCTAAATGTTCTGTAGCGCCGCAGAATTGGGTGATAATTTTCAGTGGATTTGTCAGTGGGAGCAAATCTTTTTACATCACACATAGTCATATACAAATATTGATTAGTTTAGGACTTACTTGTTATTTTATATATTAAAACTGCTTCAAGCTGCCAAATTCCTTTTACTCCAGCATGTGTCCTCTAAGTGGCTAAAATTGACAATGTCTCAGTTCCATTTAAATACCATACTACAGAGCTATCATGCACAATACCAGGGCCCTAGAATAAGCAAAACTAAATGGGATGCAGACATTAGGACTTTTTCATAGTTGGCATTATGACATTTCATAGCTGAAAAAGCTCAGGTGTAATTAATTACATTAACAATGGGTTGCATTCCACTGAGGTGGGCCTTGATCTTGGTCATGCTGGCTCACGTATGGCTTACTGTGACACTTTATGGAACAGAGCCATCAGCAGTTTTATTAGTTACACCTGTGTTTCCTGCTATGACAAGTCAGTAGTTCTGAGACTGCCTGGGTTATTTTAGGCTTGAAATGTGACAGTCTTTTTTCTTCTCTAACTCCCATTACACCAAATTAAAAACAACACTGGACTAACTCTTCAGACCAATCTATCGTACAGTATCTTTGTGCAACCTGACTCAGGTGACTTGGTTCCACGGTGCTAATGAACGAACTTACCTGTAAATCAGTCTCTGATTAGACAGAATTTAAAAATTGGATGTCGAGTGGGAATAAATATGTAGATAAATCTTGCTGAACCTCACTGAACCACATGGCTGCAACCTGTGTGTGTGTGTGTGTGTGTGTGTGTGTGTGTGTGTGTGTGTGTGTGTGTGTGTGTGTGTGTGTGTGTGTGTGTGTGTTTAACTTTCCAGTTAGGTAGTTAAGTCTAGCTTATTTAGTCCTGTGATTTCATGGGGTTTGGCACTGGTAGCAGCTGTAAGACTGGTGGAGGACACAGGTTGTGGTGGCTCTATATTACTCTTTGTCCTTATTAAAATGAATCTGCACCAAACCTTTACAAGTACGTTGACTTGACATATAATTAACTGTATCAAAAGAGGCATTAATTCTATCCATGATCTGACCTTATTTAACATGAGCAAAGAAGCTATCATTGGTGCTGTTTTAATCACAGATTAGTGATAAGAGTATAGAAAGTGTTGCTCAACATGTATAACAACATGTAATGAACTATATTTGTGTACTTGCATAGAATATATATCCCTGATGGCACATCACTCCTACACCACCTCCCTCTTACATGCTACAACAAACATACTGAAAAATTGTGTAACATATTCTAATGTCCGCTAAGGTCAAACATACTGTGCGTCCAGCTGCTGGGGTCACCACTGAATGTTTGTGCCTGCTGGGTGGAGATCAAAAGGGGTCTGATCTATTACTTACGCGTCTGGCTCTGGCTCCTTGTCATTTTGGGACTTTTGCTGGGGCTGAAGAACGTTATTTACCAGCTCAGTGATCCCACTAAAGGGAAACCACCTGTTCAAATAAGCAAAGTGTGACTGGAAACATCGCAATGAGTCATCATGGGAGAAAACAATCTGTCCTGAAAAGGGATTTTAAGAAGCAGGTCAGATTTCTACGAAGTGAACAATAGCAGGGACATTCACTACAACCAGAGCAGAGAGAGGAGAAGGCCAGGACACGGGCAGAGCGGCGATTAGTGGAACATTGACAACCAGACACAGTGTCAGAAATACAGAGAGAAAGATATAGGAATAGGAAAGATAGAGAGAAAATACAGACAGATTTAAAGTAGAGGGAGAAGCAGGAAAGCTCTACAGCCAATGGAAATGAGAGCTGCATCAAACACTCAGCTGAGGGTAAAAGGAGTGTCATTTATTCCAGCTTAGTGGTGCAGTAGGGGTCAGGTTGTCAGACTGGTTTGCCCTACAAGTAGTTTTGGTCAAAATGCAGCCACAGCACAGGTGCATCTAGGCCACACTTGTGGTTGAATTACGAGGCTGCACAAGCCAATCAGAGTGCAGATGACACACCGGATGAGAATGAGCAGCCAGTTAGTGTTAGACCAGGAACACGGGGGAAGGGTTTGGGACCTGGCTATAACAAAGCTGGTAGAAAGGAAAAGCCGTTGTCATTGATGTCATGGAAGTCGGCTGTTTAGTGTCCAGCACAGAAGTCGACAATCTGGAATGATGCTACTCATTCAGAGTTTAAAAGAAATAAAAACGCCACTGTGCGATCCTCGTGCCACCGCAGCGGCTTTCCATGACATTAGTGACATTTCTTTCATTTCTCTCCCAGACAAAAGAGGAGAAAGCCACATGAAGCACACAGCACCGACTGACAGGAAGAAGTGTCAAAGCCTAGAGCACTCTGGGTAATGCAGTTTACTTACTGTGCCGACTGAGGCTTTGGTTCTTCTTTGATCCTAAAACATAAAAAAATAAAAAAAAGTGTGCACAGCTCAGTGCATACAGAACACAAAGAGATGAGGAAAACAATCTAGAAGACACAAAGTACTGAGACAACTGATGCTACAAAAGATGCGCATGACATAAATAAAACTTCAACTATGATTTGAATAATATCTTGGATATTATAGAAGATGATTCGATGAGGATGATGATAGTGCAGCATTGATAATGGTAATGAGATAAATGAAAATATTAAAAAAATAAACTTTCACAGTGACTTAAAAGATGACAAAAAGTTTGGACTTAAATATAAAAATGACTGCTTCATGTGAGTAACACTCTCTGATATGTACGAGCATGGACAAACATTACTTTTAAAGTCACTTTGGATTTCTAAAGCGCAGAAGGCAGCTGCCGCCCCAGGTGACCGTCCACCTCGCACATGTAAGTTTTTATTCACCACTAGGAGTTTTTCTAAGAGAAATCCATAATTAATGGTGACCTCCACCATCAGTTCCCAGAAATACAGCCAAGCATCTGCACGAGTTCAGAGTAAGCAGGACAGTTGAGTGACATTTGAGCACTGCCTTGAGTTGCACACTGAGCTGCATTTGAAGGTGAGGATAAAAGTAGGAGCTCATTTGGTGAATAGTTCAACTAAGCCGAATCAGCAACACATGCTTGATTAAGTTCCATAATCACTGATAGCAAGGCCATTAGCACATCAGCTAAACTAGCTAAAGCCCATATATATGTCACTTAAAAGGTCAGTTCACCCAAAGTACAAAAAAAACCACATGTTCTCATTTACCTCTAGTCTTACATAGCTATGTAGATGGTTTGGGTTTTATTTGTCTGGGCTTTGAGATATCTGTCTCAGATTTCTGCTGACGCCTCAATACAACAGCGGAGACTGGAGTTTCATTTGTGGTGCTCAAAGCGCTGAAGTACTTACATTTAAAACATTTAAAGGGGCACTCAAGCAATTTTACACATGTTATCAGTCTGGTTGTCATGGTTAGAACAATTCTGTGAAAACAGGGGACTAGAAATTTAAGCCTTTCAGAGATTGACAGATTTTAGGGACTAAAACTCAAGATATCTCAGCCTCTGCACCTTCAATTTTGACAATTCTTTCAAGTGTAATACTAAATCGCTGGACTACACCTTTAAAAGAAACAAGTCCTTTCCAGAAGAAGCCCTATAAAAACTGCTGATAGGCCGTTCTGGGGATCCAGGGGAACAAGGGCATTGTTTCTTTTGTTTCTTTTTAAATATAGTGTTCCCCTCGCCCCCCTCACATTCACATTCATCCACTGAAAGTGGAAAGTTTCTCTGCCCGCACAGAATATCTGAGTTATAGGTACTGTATGTACCTACGAGCATGATTTGTGACATCTCAACTACTTTGGAGCCAATTCTGGTCCAGTATTCATGCAAGTGTGATGTGGAAACTTGAACTTGGAGACTTTACATAGCACATACGTATATTCATATATTCTGGAATTTTTAATGAGGGAGAAGGAGTAGAGGCATTTTTAAGGATTTTAATGAGGTAATTGAACTTTTTTGTGGAAGGTAGAGTATTTTATATACATCTTAAACATGTCTGGAGG
Source organism: Thunnus thynnus (assembly GCF_963924715.1). Classification (NCBI taxonomy): domain Eukaryota; kingdom Metazoa; phylum Chordata; class Actinopteri; order Scombriformes; family Scombridae; genus Thunnus; species Thunnus thynnus. The sequence continues at coordinate 27,994,144 of NC_089526.1, read as the reverse complement.
GGATCTTTAAATACCATGAACACCACAAATAAAATTCAATGCACCTCCAGTATACTGGGGTAGTGGAAGAAATAAATAATGTAAATAATGTAATATAATAATATCTCAAAACCTGGACAAATAAAACCAAAACTAGTGTCTACATCGCGGGATACCACTGGGGTAAATGAGAAAATGCTTCTTTTTTTGGGAGGAGGGGGGATTTGGTGACCTGAACAGCTTTTTATACCTCTAACTGCTAATTTCATATATATATATATATATATATATATATATATTACATATATATTATACAATATTACGCTTTTAACAGAAAGTCTGAGCCAAAAAGCCAGAAAATCACATATTTCCTATAGCACCATCAATCAGTTTGCTTCCTATAGCACAATTTGTTTCATTAGATAGACTCCTCATAGTGATACATATGTCATATATAGCGTCACTAAACTTGAATAGTCTTTACTTTACTTCATCCTCATGTGGAACTATCTTTAGAAGTTAAAATAGGTGAAACCAAGAATAACCAAGGCAGCACTCAAACACACACACACACACACAACAACCGCCACATGACTGTCTAGCATCTGTACACTATCTAACACTAAAGTTCAGCCACTGTCTCCAGCTTTAGGAGCAGATGTCACTTTAAGCTGCAGCTGAGAATCACACATTAAAACTTCACACACCTCATCACAACTTATGTTAAGTACATAGTCAGCTTTTTATAGTGGTGTGAGATAGAATGTGTTAATTGGATTTCGTCTGTTTCTGACTGAGACACGGCAACGTTTACGAACCTCGTTCTGTATGTGTGATCTGATTTTTTTTTTGATTTTTACATTTGACCACCACTCATGAGTGAATTGTCCATAAAATGCCAGAAAAGTGAAACAAATGCCCATCACAATAGGTGACATCCTCGTATTGCTGGTTCTTACCAACTGACGATTAAAAAAATCTGTTATCTATAACTTTTGAAAAAGTTTATGCTCAGTTTTTTCCTCCAGAACTTTATTGTTCCTGGAAATGAACATTTAGAGTGTGTAGTATTAAAACTATCCACTAAAAAAGGTTCCTTACTACTCCTATTCAATGACAGCTGAACATCTCAAACATCGCTGCCTAATAATGAAGAATTCATTCAAAAAACTCATTAAATGTCCATAGAAAATAACGTTTGGTGAAATAAAAATTCAACACTTCAGACCTATCCCAGAATGTACAACAAGAGGATGCCACTCTAGTCACAAACAAATACTGAGGCTGAGCAGCGAAGCCTCCCAACAGTCTACTTCAGCTAGAGGTAGAGCACACCAGAGCAAGAAATCTGTCTGTCTGATCTGTGTCAGATCGGTGAGAGAACACACGAGAGAAGATATAGTCCTGTGTACCCATCAGTCTCGCTGGTCTGTTTTCCGATGAGCCAGTCCATATTTATCCTCTCGCTGTGTTCTCCCGATGACCTGCAGCGCCGTTCTTTATTGATCCCATCAGCCCCGTCTCTGTGGTCGCATTACAAGCCTCATATTTATCTGATCGAGCCTGCTGCCTGCCTGCCTGCCTGCCTGCCTGGACGGCTGCCGGACAGAGTGTGTGTGTGAGTATCCGTCTATGCATTTGCGTGTGTGTGTCGCCCATATCCATGTGTGTACTGTACTCATACGTTTGTGTGTGTATGTGTGTGTGTGTGTGTGTGTCTGCACAGTGTATTATTTGACACGGGGCAGTAAAATGAGTGAGTGTAAAATGTCACAAGTGACGTATTCAGTATCCTGGCTGCTGAGGAGGGCTGCAGAGCAGATACAGTCTCTGTTTTCCATCTCTTTAACCTGCCCTCTGCTACCCATGACCCCCCCCCCTCCTCCTATACACACACAAAATAAAAACAGACGCTGGTTAATAATTAGGAATAGGACTGTGTAAAGAGCATCAACATGTCTCAATGTCTGATTCTCTCTTGTTTGTGTCAGAGTGGCAGCTTTTTTGGTTATTTTGGTCTCTGTTGTTATTTTGTTCGGGGTTTAGGTTTCCACCTACTCTGCCTCACTGTCTCTGTGTCGAGAAGCAGTCAGGTCTGACAATGACTGATGCTACACTGCTCTCTAGTGGACAGATGTGCTGCATAAACTTCTAAGAACTAGATTCCTGGAGTTTTATGAGAGGATGTTTAACAAGTTATTTTACATCATTTTGATCCAATTTCAATGCTAATGTTTAGCATCTTTTGAAACCTAAAAGGAAATAGAAACAGATAGAGGGAAATAAAACTGAACTGTTATTTCTGAGAGTTTGAATATGCCTTAAAAAGTGAGCAGCAGCCTTTTGTTATTTTAGGATAGTCATTTACCATTCTAACATTTAACCAGCAGGCAGGATACTCAGCAGCTCTAAAGGGTGAGGGAGCAGGGTGTGGTTATATTTACTAATTGCAACTGAAAAAATTGTTCACTAATCAATCAGTCAATCAATAGAGAGTTAATCGTCAAATATTTTGAAAATCGATTAATCATTTGAATCACTTTCCAAGCACAAATGCCAAACATTTGCTGGTACAATGTTAACAAATGTGAGTATTTCTGCTTTTTCCTGATTATGTCATTGTTAAAATGGAATCTCTTTGCATTTTGGACAAAAATAGCAACTTGCTGCGGTTGTGGGTTTAAATTTTTTCATATCTTATAGGCAAAGCGATTGATCAATATATCAAGAAAATAATCAGGTGTCAAAATCCAAAATCTATACGTTGCATGTATGCAGCTTGTGCATTACCCTTAGAAGATAACACTGATTCAGACCCACCAGGAACGGCAAACCAACATTTTAACACTGTGATGCCAAAATACGTGGTCTACTTGTGAATGTAAACAAGTCAGCAGCTCTCTCGTTGTAGATTTCATTTAACTCAGATGGGAGTGACGTCCCTGAGAGAGCTGGGTTGATGCAGCTCCTTCTGTGCAAGCAGTAGGACAATTACACAGCGGGTTGTCACGAGAACCTGAACATTTTAGTAAGATCCCAGAGATTTAATTAATCCGAGCCCTCTGAAGATATCTCTGCTAATAAGAATAAGAGAGGAGAGGAAAGGAGACTCTTATAGAGACGTTTATAACATGATTCCCTCTAAACTGTGCAACCTCTCTGCCTCTCTCTTTCACCCATAAACTGCTACTCGTGAGCCACAGTTGTGTTAGGAGAGAAATACATTGATGTGACAGCTGTACAACGAGCCCTGAATCATCACATTCCCCCACACCCAGAACAAGGTTGGCAACATGTCACATGCACCGCAGCAGGTCCAGCAACAGCTAATGTGTGTCTAACAACTTGTGATGGGCAGCAGAGACTGAAGCCCGCCTACTTAGAGTCAGTCAGTGGGAGGGGACGCGATAATTCATTAAGAGTGTAGTCAAAATATTTAGGCACAGACTGTCACATAAACTGACAGATTATGAATAGCTTTGGTGAAAAATAAATGTTATTTTGCAAAATCCTCAGTAATAACTGACTGATGGTATGAGGCAGGATCATCAAAACCAGCATTTATGGTTCATGTGTGGTCCAAAAAGTAAGTAATAAGTATCTACCCAGCATCAAACTGCAGACAAAGTTCATGACTAGCTGGTGAAGTTGGTGGGGACCAGAATATTGGACAGATGGCCAGAAACATTCCTCCAAATGAATGCTAATGTTGCTCCGTGTCTGCTGGATGTGAGCATAAGTGTTTGCTAACGTATTCGCCATATCGATGTGATAATATGTCAGTGCTGTGTTTCTTGTTTCGCTGCCCCCAAGTGGCCAAAAAATTGATTATTACTGCTTCAACTGCATGGCTCATGTTCATCACAATTAAGGAACATGTCACCCTGTGCAACGGTGCAGCTCATTGATGTGTTTTTATCTATATATTAACATGGCAGAGAGGAATGAGCATGGGATATGTTAGTATGATGAGTGCATTGCTTTAGGTTTTAGTATTTTCATTAAGAAAAAAATTTTAAATCACCAGCCTTGTCCTTTACACTTTCTCCAGAAAAACAGTAGATACCAGCACAGGAAAAAAAAGATACAGCATGAAGCATTTCCATCCGTTTGCAATCTTTAAACAATCTACTTCTCTTCGTTTCAGACGCTAGCGGCGGACCCACACGCAGTATTCTCTGTCACATTGTACTGAGCTTCCACACATGCAACCCAAAGCATAATTACTTTCCAATTACCTCCCCTGCCCGGCCAGTCGCTCTTGCAGGTCTCTCTCTCTCTCTCTCTCTCCCTCTCTCTCTCTCCCTCTAATCCTGTCTTTGAGCAAACAACTGCTCAGCACTCAACTCTTTCTATTTCTCTCTCAAAAGTCAGCCAGATGTTGGGGGAACAGCTAAGAACAGTGGGATATGGTCAGATGTAGCGGTGCTCTCCTCGGGGAAAGTGTGACTTTTCACTGATTACCAACTGCAGAAAAAAAAACAAGGCTCAACATGGCTCCCAGCTGGACAGCTAAACATCCCTCCAAACATGTCTGTGTGTTCCCTCGTTCATGGTGTGTGTATTTTTATATATAGAGAGATATTCAACTATGTTTTTCTGGATGCTTTCCACTCAGAACCTTCTTGCAGAGTGCAGGTCAGGCTGACCGACAGCACGGCTCAGTGGAGACGCTCCAATGAAAATGTTACAAATGCATCGTGAAATGATTTAGATATTGGCATCCACCTGTGCTTGACAGTTTAAAACAGATAGTGAGATGCAACCTCATCTTGGCATCAATGCTGTAGTAGCAAATCTGTGATAGAGGATCTCATGGCTAAGCAGTGACCCTGCAGGCCCTCTGAGTCCACTACTGACTGAGTGATAATTGGATCATAAGGGAGTAATCTGGCTCAGTGGGTAAATACCAACTACATACATCATTAACACCATCCCAGCCAGTCAGTACTGCCAGGAGATGAGGTTAATGTCTGTCTGAAATCACTCACAGGCCAGTGACCTATAGGGAAAACTCTCATGTGAGGCTGAGCACTGCTGTATACTGTTATTGTCTTGGACATAAGGGTGTGATATTAATTTAATATAGGACCATACATGGATACAGTATATGATGCATACAGTGCAGTGTAAACAATGTGCAAGGGTGTAGGTTTGGGTTCAGCAGTTCCTACACAAAAAACTGAATGCATTTATATACATTTATAACAATTCTGCAAATAATTATGATTAAACTTTATAATAATGGTGGCATTAAGAACAATAAAAAGCTATGTAAATTGAAGCATTATTAGTGCACTAACACTACTTAAAACCACACTTATGTTTCCTTGATAGTGACCTTATCCTTTCTGAGAGATAATTTTGTGTTTTCATCTTAACTACAAAGAGCACCGTTTGATTGGTGTTCAACTCTAGCTTCTTTTTCAGAAAATATTAATAGTAAATAAAAGCATGGATTCAATTATTTTTCTTTTTACATGCATAGGAGCTGAGAGTGCTTTTTTCAGCCCTGAGTAATGCCTGCAGTCTTCCTCTCAGGCTGCATACAGCCCCAACAACCTCTAGTAATGAGACAGGGTAACCTGTATGTTGCCTGAGAGGCAAAAACTAGGGCAAAAATATATCTATATGTACCAGTCCTCAAGCATAATTGCTGTGAACCAGTGTAAAAATTGACAGCTGAGGTGAACATGTTAACATTTTATTATTTTACAATATAACATTTCTAGCAACTCTTCTTTAATCTGGATTGTGTGCAGCTGGACCATCAGAGGACAATGTTCAGAGAGATTTTTGTGAAAGCAAAGTGGTAAATCAAACTGAAACAGTTCAAATAAATGCTGAAATTGTGCCTCTAAAGAAATGTCCAAAATGTGGAATAAGGAGATGTTGGATACCACTGGGACCAGTAGCAGAAACAAAAACATCCATTACTGTAAAATCTAGTAAAAACTCCAAGTACATGATATTCTCTGAAAAACTACTATAGGGTGTGTTCCTATACTTCATCCAGCCACATAGGGAAAATCAACAAGACTATGTCAGCATTATCCCTGCAGGATATATAAAACAGAAATCCCCCATTGTACCGCTTCTACTGTACATCACCTGCAAATCTCCAACAAAAGGAGAGAGTGCACTAAAAATAGCACCTCATTTAAAGACAGACGATTAGGTTTTGAGCCACCTGTTCATTCTACCTCTCCAATAAATGCCAGGAGAAGTGCTACTTAACACTTTCTCTCCACCTCAGAGAGGATTAGGGGCAGGGGATAGAGCGCTGATAACTTCCTCTGGCACGGGGCGCTGGCACAGCGCGATAGGCAGGGCAGGAGGGACGGCGAGAGGGCAAGCGCCTCGGTGTGGAGGGGTTGGCCAGCTACCACAGCTGGGCCTTAGAAAGCACAGATAGGATTGAATCCACGGGGCACACTCATCAGAATAGGCAATCTAACAGCGCACAAGCCAGACCTCCTGACCAAGGACTAATATTCAGATTGTCAAACAAGAATTGGCAACAGCAGATTTTCTGAGCAACGGGGAAGTGGCTAATCTGCTGCCAAATATAACTAAAATCCATCTGTTTCCTTAGATTACCTGCCAGGATTCAATTGAGCTGCTCCATATCTCCCCTCCTGAGAGATTTCCAAGTGGCAAAGAGTCAGCTAATCACCCAGCAGCCCACGCATTCACAAGTGTATTTCCATGCGAGGCTTACTGGAAACATATGTACAATATTCATTTTAATACAACTAGTTCATTACACAGTGAGCGGTTTACTCAGAAGCAGTGATACACCATGTTTGTGTTCTTGTATATATATGTGCTTGTTTGCTTTGGTAACGGTGGTTGTAGGAACGTGTCTTCCTTTGTACGTGAACGCTTGGTTGCCTCCTCTGTCAGCCTACTTTTATTCATCCTGACACAGATACATTTTATTCTGGCTGGGATCAGCACTTTCTTGGCAGCTGACATTGTCCCATGCTAACGTCACACCTCCTCCCATACACGGCTGAACAGCTCCACTGGGAATACTCCAGAAAACCCAGCCTCAGCCCTAACCCCACCGCGGCTAGGTCACCGCCCTCTGCGTTAGCCCCCATCTCCAGCTCCGATAGTCAGACAGAGGCTGCTGACTGCGGCTCACTGTCCTCCTCTAACCCTCCACTAAACACGTTGAAGCATCAAACCGCTCCTCGAGCACCAATTCTGTCCAGTCTCGCTATCGCCGTATTATTTCCAGTCTCATAGTCAGCAAAAGCCTAGTTTCAGCCTTTCCTGCTGGTTACCCTGGTGAGGGACTATCCTGTAAAAGGAACATCTCTGGTTAAACACCACAAAAACTAGTTGTGAGCATCAGATAAAATAACTTCTTGCAGTAGTAGTTATGATAATGATCATATCCCAATTCTTAAAAACCTGCCACTACTAAACCTCGCCCTCTACTCTACTCTTGAACACATACAAAACCTCTCCAAGACAGTGTTGTTTCTGACTGGGAGCAGGAGGTGGGCTGTACTGAAACTGCAGTCAGCTGTCTGTGTCTCACTCAGGGCTATAATAATAGCCTGGCCATGGCTAACAATAGAGAGGTAATGGATACCCTGCCTATTGTTGGCTCAGCCTGCTCTACTCCTTCCTGTCCCAATTCATCGCTACAGCACGTCACTATTAGCTCGCTTAACTAAACTGCATACAGTGTACACAGGCAGACAAGCAGAGGGGCAATCTGATATCACCTCACCGCTCTCAGGCCACACCCATCACTTTGCTAAAATATGCCATATGATGTTACACACAGCTGAAGGCGATGAGGTATCCGTTACCTCGTGAAGTTATCAGATTCTGCATAGGCTACATAAGACATAAGGATCAACACGCTCAGCCAAATAAACAGATGTGGCCACAATACTGTACCACTGAAATTAACTTGAACTTGACTCAACATCTGCCCGATGGCGGAAAGATCTGTTTGACTTTGGCTGCTGTAAAATCCCAAATCAAAGGATTCCCTTGCATTAGCCGCCTCTCCGCACAGATTTAAAGCCAACCAGCCAGCCAACCATCCAAGCAGCCGCCCACTCGAGGATAAGGCGACCAGCTTCTACTCGCCGTCTACAGCAAACACAGCCAACCCCTCCTCCTCGCTGCCACCCTCTTCATGGCCTGATGCCTGGCTGACTTTAAATGCCTGCAATTCCTGCCTCGAGATACTACTTCAAATGATTGTATTTATGTTTCATAAAGGAGGATTTCTATGGTTCTGTACGGCCACCACCACCACCACCACCACCACCACCAACCCCCCACCTCGTTCCACTACTACACAACCAGGCCATCTCGGCATCACCATGGCGATGGCGGCAGTATCTCAGTGGGACGAGTGATATTAAGGGATTAGTGGGAGATCCTCCATCAGACTTCGGTCGAGGGGCACAATCCCGGGATCACAGCGTCAGCTCTCTCTCTGTCTGTCTCTCTCTTTCCTGATCAGTGTCAGATGATGAGGATGAAAAACAGGCCTCCTCACTGTTATTTTCATTGTAGATCGTACACGCTAGACTACACAACCCGAGCAACCGTGAATATACCCTAACGCATGCACACATACAGACACTGAATCTCTGGAATAATGCATTCAAAGCTCCAACAAAGCCACCTTCAGCCCTAGGCAGTGTGAGCAATGGTCCACACACTCTATATGATGTACAGTATGCCCTAGTGTAGGTTACATGGTAGTGGCTGTGTGTAGTGTTCAAACAGTGGGCTTATATAAGGGCTACGGCTGCATTAGTGACGTCATGATTATGGCTGCTCTTTATCCTCCCTTATTTATGTCAGTCGGCTGCTTCTGTAATCTACCTACAGCAGCATCTACATCTACTGTACATGTAAAGCACTGTAATGCTACTAAACACCCAACCCTCTGGTCCCTGCTAGACGTCTAAGAACAATAAGCAATTCAATGTGACAGGAGGAGGAAACACAAATTATTTGTAGAGCAAACAGATACAAAAGATGATTAAAAACTAGCAGTTTGACAGGAGTACAGTAAGTGTATTCTATGATAAAAGTGTATTTTCTTAAAAAAAAAGATAAAAAACTCACTATGATGTGAACAGGGATTGCATAATCAAATGTAAAGTTTTCCAACAGAATCACTGCATCAATCATTACATAATAAATTCTACTGTCTGGCTGTGAGGCCTCTACGGAGCTAATGTGTGTGTGTGTGTGTGTTTCATTTAGAGTCTAGCAAGTCTGTGTGTGTGCGTGTGGTGGACAGACGCATGGCGGTGGCGTTTGTTTGTAGACAGCACCGGATAGTTTGAGTTTTTTGGCCACACAAAGGCGTATTAGAAGGACCGGGTAGGCAGCTCGCACGTGTTTGAGTCACCAGCTTGCACCTGCTCCGACCAGCTGAGTCTTGAATGAGCAAAACACGGACAGACACACAAACACACACAGGGAAGAGGAGATTAGAGCGCCCTGTGTAAACTACCGCTAGTAAATACACCAGCTCACACACACAGCAGAGCTTGGGGGGGGGGTGAGGAAGGCTATTAACAAGTTATTTTACTGCTTGCTCTGATTTAATTCTCTTTTATTTTTCAATTTAACATTCATTTGGTTGAGGAGCAATTTTTATTTCCATGGATCTCATGACCCTAATTTAAATGATTAGAAAATAACAGAACTCAACAACTTCATCATACAGTATAGGCAGTATATGAATTACTTTTCTATTCAGTTTCCCTCTCGCCAGCGGGTCAAAATCTGGGACGAAATCGTAATAAGAGTTTGTGCTGTGTTGTGTCTCTTTTTAAGAATCTGCAACATGAAAACTATCTTATTTTTGGGTCTTAGTTTACCATAAATAGGACTTATTAAGGTGGCCCATATGAAATGTATGAGCTTGCATTCCAGGGTGAGTCCAACTTTACTCAAGTTGTGTTCTGCACTAAAAAACTTCAAGAACTTCTTCCTTAGTTGGAGTAACATACACTGTTACAGATGTTTTGTTAACAATGCTGAGAGGCCTGGCCAACCAGTGTGGTTCAAATTCATTTCATGCAAATAAACCAGGCCAGACTGGACTAGCTTAGTCTAGTAGATTGGACTCTGAAAACTTTATTTTATTGATGTCTGTATGGGTAGAGCCATCAGGCTAAGCTTAGTATAAAGACTGGGAGCAGGCAGAAAAAAGTTAGCCTCTGTCCAAATTTAAAACCACAACATGTCGTCTTTACATTTCTGTTTGTGTACAGATTAAACAAACATGATATGACGTATCAGCTAGTGAGCTTTAGGTGCAGCACTGGAAGCAGGAGGAAACAACGAGCCTGAATCTGTCCAGAGTTAAAAATCCACCTACCAGCACCTCTAAAGCTCACTAATTAATACCTTATATCTTGCCAAAGCCAAATTTCACATAGCTTATTACATGTAACAGCATTATGTAATTAAATTGTATCTGTTACAGTTACTGAGAAAAAATATGTAATTAAATTGCAGTTACTAATCAAAATGTTGGTGATTAGAAAGGTTAAAAAAATTTTATGCGTTGTTTTTGATTGGTTCTCTTGTTTGAATTTGCACCGCCTCTCGTCTGCCAGTCAAATGAATGTGCAGTTCAATCACCAGTCAGCATGGAGTTGACCTGAATGTGGACTCGGTTTGAGATTACGGTTACATTTTTCCTTTACTGCAGTCAGAGTTTGCTGTTTGTGATCTACATACTTGTGATTGATTTTGCTGGTTGTGCTTCAAAACATTTCAATCTTAATTCAAGTTATATTGAAGAACGTTTAATAAAAGTTTGACAGTAATCAGTGTAATCTGGTTTAAATTTATGTTTGAAAGGACTTTTCAGCTTTTTTGCCCAGTAAAACATTTGTTAGAAAAGTAATCAAGAAGTAATTAAATGTACTAAGTTACATTACTTTGATGAAGTAATTAAAATAGTTACATTTTTAGCAGAGTAACTAGTAATCTGTAACCTATTACATTTCAAAAGTAACCTTCCCAACACTGCTTCCTCCTCATTTAGATTGTACAAAATTGCTGTTGAAATTGAACAACAAGCTAATAAGTGAGCATGCAAACAACACTAGCTGGTTTACAAGAGGTGCGTTAATCAAAATCAGATAAGTGAGATGAATACAACTGGGTTATTAAAACACTGGCCAGCGCACATTAAACAATAAATACAACAGTCCAAACTGTGATGACACATGGCAAACAGTAATAATGAATGATAATTATGTTTATCAAATTAAGCCTGTTTATAGTAAAGGGTTTCAATTAAATAATTTCTTTACCAATGCACATATTTATTTAAGACTGATTTGATCAATTACACCGCACTTTCATCAGCTCTGTTGATTAGCTGAATTGACTCTCTCCACTTGTGGAGGTCTTTTATCTTATAGTCTGTCCTGTAAGCCTCTTTGTGTTGCTGCCTGGCTTTCCTGGACGCCCAAATGACCGTAGGCCTTGCTGCCTGTTCAGATGGCTGGCTGCTTGCCGGCCACTGCAGAAAGCTGAATGTCTCCACTATTAATAGTCCAACTAACAGCATGAGGGTTCTCACTCTTTGAGTGCAATCAGCATGAGATGACCTGGTGCCACGTTCCACCTTTAGTAACTGGCCATTCAGGAGCCTCGTCTCTCACTTTCTCTATTCAGGTATCTCTGCCTATCTCTGCCGCTTTCAGTCTCTGTCGCTTTCTGGCACTATCAACAAATACATACGGATAAAAAACTCACAAAATTAGACGGCAGAGGTGACCATCTCTGTGTCACGCGTTTTCAGGTTTGTGTTCCAATTTGAGATTACGCTGACTGATTTCGCTGATTCACACATCTTCCACAGAGAGGGAACTAACTGATGAAATCACCTTGTGTGGTCCGGTCAGAACAAAAACCTGGACATCCTGGGTCCTCCAGGATACGTTGTTAGAGACCTCTGCTGCACAGAGTGGAGAGGTGTCTTTTCTCTGACCTTTCAGGGTTCAACAATCATAAAACAAACCCTGAGGGAATGTCACCGAGGATAAAAAAGCCACCACACCTCTCTGGCAGTAACTATCTGCACTGACACGGCACCTGTCCTACAGCCTTGTCTTTGAAAAAACAGTTACAACACACATTTCCTATTTCTCTTTCTCAATTAGTGTCTGTAGTGTGTCATTACTGTGTTGTGCTGAATTTGTCTCTGCTGTATTATCACACTAACCCGGGCTTTTGAGAGATACATTTAACATCAACGCTGCCAGCTATTCTATAGCAGGCACATATGTTCCTCAGAAGCACTAGGCTTCCCTCAGAGGGTCAGATGCTGTATATCTTCCTCTACATTGACTCTACCCAGGGTGGATGGGCAATAAAAGTGATAAAGTGCCCCCTTCTTGACCCTGCTTTCGCTCTCACCTCACAATTCTTCTCCCTCCTAAGCTGGAACTACTTTTCACATTTTCTATTTATCTCCTTTTTCCTTTGTTTTACCCCTCTGCAAACTACTATCCGGCTCTATCTGTATATCTATTGCACTGTGTTGCTTTCATTCAGGCTACTCTTGCGCAGCATGCTGTGAGGCTTATGTAACAACAGGCCAGATGTTCTAGTAGTGGAGCTGTACTTGGGTTCTGTTCAGACTGTCCAGGATCACTAGTTGCTAATGTTGCATTCACAGATTTTTTTAGCCATGCTAGTTGTCTGCTATGGGATGGCCAAATACCTGCAAAACTAATGACATTCTCATCAGCCTCAGCTGTGTTTAGCATTAACTAGCAAATGTTAGCATGCTAACATGTTAACATGGTGAACACATTATACCTATGCTAAACATCAGCATGTTAGCATTGTCATTATGAGTATATTGGCATGCTGATGTTAGCATTTAGCTCAAAGCACAGCATTATTCCTAAATAGCATAGTTGTACACTCTTGTTAACACACATAAATCTGAGGAAAGTGATGAATTGCATTACAGTCTATTTTTATACATTTGCACATGCAAATAGTCCAAATGTACTATTGCTGCTCTATGCTTGCTCAGAACTTAAGATCATCTTTTGTATATACCAGATATCTGCCTAAAATGCTTCAATACAATTGCTTGAAGCTCTGTTGACTAATTATTTAACAGACACAGTGAAAAGGGATCGTGGTGTGCTGCAGTGTACAATGTATTATACATTACAATAAATATACAACATCCCTTATGTACTAGTTACCGCAACCTACTTCTCATTCTAAAACATTTTTCTACTGTCATGTTTCGCCAAGGGCATTTCAAATTGCACAGCCGGGGGCAGGAAAATCCCTTCAAAATTTGCTTGAGGGATAAGAGCCCAGAAGATAATAAAACCTATGCTGACGAATGCAGATGTTATTTAGAACAAAGCCTGAGAGACAATAGAAGCTGATGCTGTGCTGTGCCACGCAGGAGAATAGCAGGCTATGGGAGATGGCAGGCTGATTGCTTTGTCAATGGGGACTGAGGCTGTCATATCAGCAACGGGACCTGATAGCATCTCAGACGTCAATGTCTCTCCTCTCATTTTCTCTCTGATGTTCTTCTCTCCTTTCCTGTCCTCTCCTCTCCTCTCACCCCTCGTCCCTTCTCATTTCCTCTCCTCTCTCCTATCCTAACCTGGCCTACACTTTCCTCTTGCCCTGCCCTCTTATATACTGTCATATCCCATTCTAACTTATCCTCTTTTCTCCTCTCCTTTCCTCTCTCCCCCAGTCTAAACCTTGTAAGGTCCTCAACAGAACAAAAAAACAGAATCAGTCGATGTGTTTTCTCACACATTGATTCAAAGGACAAAGTCTGATGTAGCTTATTTCTCTGTCACAGATAAATTGTTATCCAAAAACTCACATAAATGAACCACTTAGCTGCAGTGACATCTTCCTTCATTTTGATGAACATAGGCACTATAATGTATTATGAGCCAATTCTACATACACTGTTCTGTTGCCGTACCCACTAGTGCACCGAAATGTGTATTAACAATATCCAACAATCGCCCATGTTTGAGTAAGTTTGCTAGAAACTACAGTGACCTGCTGCTTTTTAAACCTGCAGAAATCAATACTTTTTATGAACAATGGGTTAAATGACTGTGTAATGAAAGAGGTGTTGCAAGCAGTGACCAACACACAAAGAATTATGACCTGACCCAGCAGTTCCCTTCAGCGCTACGCAGGATTTTAGCATTTTTCACCTCTTTGTTTTGGTTTTAAAGCCCGCAACTTTTCCTTCAATCTCACAGCTCTCGTCAACTTGCCCAGGCAGCTGTTTTCAGCCAAAATATCTCTGATAAAGTCACACACTACACATTACATACCCAGTACTAAACGGTCTAAAGTTAGCAACTAACTGGTGAACATAGGGGAGCATTTACCAGCTAAAGACAAAGATATTTTTTTCAGAAGGTGAAGGTGAAGACCACAATAGAGCTAAAAGGAGAGAGAATGTTATACTTTGTCAGGTGGACAGAAAACCAAACTCCAAATGAATGCTAACATTGCTCCATATCTGCTGCATGTGTAAATAGACAACTGCTAGCTAACACATTAGCCATGACAACTTCATAAGGCTATATTATGTCAAACGAGTGTGCAATGTTCAGCTTGGGGCCAAGAAAAATGTATTAATCTTACTTTAAAAGTGAAACTATATATTTCTGAACTGTCTTTACAAATGGGCTAAGAGTCACAGATTTTGTAGGGAAGTCAGAAAGTATTGAGAGACAGAATAACTTGATTTTGGTCATTTCATGGTATTTGTTAACAATAAGATAGATGTAGAACACAAGCCTTATCATTTAAGACAACTTTGCTCTGATTATATTTCATGATAAAAGTAATGTTTACTGTGATTTAGCCAAATTAAATGTGTAGCATAGTTAGCGGTGAGTGCCTTTCAGCCATCTGCTGACATATATAGGATAAAATAGACTGGAAGGCAACTATATAGAGAAAAAGAGCAGAGGCGAGTTGGGTTGGAGGCAGTTTAACAGGTACACTAGGTTAATGGCTGAAACTCAAAAAAAAGTAGAGGGACAGGAGAGCACCAAAAGACCTCGACACTAGAGTAATGCAACTTTACACCCACAACAGCACAGCTTATGAGCAACTTGTCAATATATTATATATCACTGTAATGATGGCAATTGTGTTCTAACCAGATTTCCTATCCAGCTGAGCCAAACTACTTGACAACGTGCCAACCTTCCATAACCAAAACACATTGTTACTTTAATTAGCATGATGATGTATTCATTTGGCGTGCGTTCTGCTTTACAGAGTCAAGACAGCATCCTCTCTTTCACTTTCTCTCTCTCTCTCTCTCTCCTCTCCCTTGGGGGAAGTGAAGGGGGGATGGGAGTCTGTGGAACGCTCATGACAGAATCTGCTCTTTGCATGGGAAGGCGAGTAAGCATGGGTGAGTGAGCTGAGGGAAGAAGAGAAAGGCAGAGAGAGAGGGAGAGAGAGAGAGAGTGTGTGTGTGTGTGTATATATGTACTGTATATTGTCCAGTGGGGAGCTTCTGAACATTGCCTCGCCTCATTTCACAACCATAGGTCTCTCTCTCTCTCTCTCAGCTGTTTTTTTTTTCAAATTCAAATTTGCTTTATTGGCACGAACATAATCAAGCACAGTACTGCTAAAAGCAGGTTGTACAACGTTTTCAGTGTAGGCATAATAATTCATACTGTAAGAATACTATACTATATTATTACACTATGTACGCTACACAACATACCGCATAATACAGTTGCAAGCAGATTTGAAGGAGCTCGATACAGTTTCATGTGTTGTTTACTCACAGGCTGTATTCTCCTGCTTCTATGACAATGTCAGTTTTATTCCACAATATTTACTTGGGTCTGAGAGTGTGTTCTGAGTGAATTCTTAGTATTTTGGTAAAGATGTTCCTCCGTCTGGGCTGCAGTGTTGTTCTGTCTCTCGCTCTTGTTTGCAAAACTGACACAAGCTGCCAGGTTTGCCTGCGTCCACCAGTTTCAATATCCCAGTTGTAGTCGCTGTGTGTTCGCCCGGATAATCTGCCACTTAGTATTACCTGTTCAGTGCTAAAAAGCATTGAAGGTTACTTCAAAGGTGGGACTGTAGAATGGGAATATCAGATGCTCAGGCCTCTCTAACATATGCGTATGTGTGTGTTTGTGAGAGTGCAGCACTCTACCACTGCTACTCTCTTTCAGATGGGCTGAGATCCTATAGCCTCCAGGGACACAGGGCCTCTCTGTAGCTCTGACCCCAGCTGGTACACAGAGCTCTCTAGCACTATCAGATAAATGACCAGGATGGGGGGTGGAGGGGCGGGGTATGAGGTGAGTGAGTGTGCATATGTGGTGGGGAAAGAGGGGTGGGTGGGGGTAACAGAAAGAGGAAATGGGATGTAATCAATCAAAGCTAATTCTAGGTCAATGCTCTTCATGTTGA
Organism: Thunnus thynnus; assembly: GCF_963924715.1. Taxonomy (NCBI): domain Eukaryota; kingdom Metazoa; phylum Chordata; class Actinopteri; order Scombriformes; family Scombridae; genus Thunnus; species Thunnus thynnus. Next base: position 27,977,683 of record NC_089526.1, on the reverse strand, counting down.
ACACACACACACACACAAACCCGCTGCACCTTTCACCATAACTGTTCCGTGTTAACCAGGAACGTGATGCATTTTTTTTACTACTCATTGTAGAGAGAACTGATAGTTCCATTCATTATGAAATGTCCAGATTAAATAATGTTTTATAATAATTAGCTCCTGATGTACTGTGTAATGTAATAGTATAAACAGTGATGGTGTCATAAATAGTTACAGTATAACAATGTGAAAATAGCACTGGGAAATAAGGCTGAAATTAAAGGGACACTCGACCAATTTTACACATCAAGATCAGTTGTCTCATCATGAAGAGTTAAGAAAATAGTTATATTATGTCTTCTGTGGCTCTGGAAGGAATTTTCCCATTTCTGAAAAAATAACCCTGATGATTGGGCGTGGAGACAACAAATGTTGTACAGAGAGTTGACATTAAAAACTGGGGCATGGAGTTTGAAAGACGTGAGCTCTTACCAGGCATGGTGGGTCTAAAAAAAGAAAAAAAAAAGAGTATCAAGTTGCATTATGGGAATTGAAGGATACTATGTTTTTGGAGCTTGATCCATATTAGAAGCTAAAAGTCAGCATAACTCGGCCTCTGCTGCTTCGATTTTGACCATTTTTTCTTTTAAATCGGTCTCTCACAGTCCCCCAGTTCAATTAACTGTAATACAAAATAAATGGAGTGCCCCTTTAATTTCACAGTATCACTACTTAAAGATATTTTTTTAATATTGATAATATTGATGTATATCATGACAAACAGTGAACTAATTCAACATCTAGTTTAGTTAGAATTCATTACATTTTGCTTGGAGTTGTCAATCTACAATTGTAATGATACAATTACAGTGAAAGTTGATGGATAATAATACTGACACCCTAAATGAAAACAGTGTTTAAGTCAATAAGACAATTTTAAGATGTTTTTTCATCTCTGGGACAAAAATGATCTCAAATATAGGTTCAAACTAAATGTATATACTAAATGTATGTACTAAACTCTTCGATAAAACATCCTAAAACCCTCTACACATTTTGGTCCCAGCTACAGGAAACACTAGAGGCACTCGGGGCATCCTTCGTTTTTGTGTCTCCTGAAACAAAAATGGGGGTGTCCAACTAGATGGCAGAACAGCAGACACCTCAGAGCCCTGGAATAGCTCAGTGGGAGTCCCTCCTACAAGGCAGCCAGTATAATTAGCACTGTCAAAGGAGGTGCCTGAGCAAATGACACAGTCCCCCAAATCCATGAGTTGAACACTGTCAAGAGGAAAGAAGAGGGACTGGGATATTTACTGGGATGTTAGTAGAAAGCAAAACATGAGACTCTTTGCTTAAATTAGTCATAGCGTCACGCTATGGTAATTAGCATCTAAAGGTTATAGTTGAAACATCTTTGTGTGGTGGGATAGAATGCGTGTGCGCATGTCTGCTCAGATATCAGCTCATGCCTTCATAATACAGGTAACACTATATGGAGCGAGAGAAATAGAAGGGGTGACAAAGAGAGCGAAGAGGTGTAACAGGGAAAGTCAGAGTTAGGATGGAGAGCATCACCACTCTCTCCCCACCCCACTCCCTTTACTCCAAGCCACCAAGCAGAACCAGGAAGCAGCCCCGGAGGACTGGAGGAGCAGGGAGAAAGGAGAAGTGGAGCTCTGAGCATTCTGTGGGTCACCCCATTGCAGGCAGCTGATGCCTGCCTGAAGGATACGCTGTGTCTGGGTGGGTGGGGGGTTGGGGGTCCCATAACCATCATTACTGTACTGCTCAGGGACTCACTGATGCATGGAAAGCCAAGCTAGCTGATAGCTCTGGCGGGGCCTGTTTAATGGAACAAATGCACCTGGAGCCATGCTTAACTAGTGACGACTCTGTTCACATTTGTGTGAGTACAAATGCTGAGATTCTGAACTACTGTACATATACTTTTATGTGTGCAGCTCTGATGAGCTTTCTAGGTTATAATTCTAATACTGAACAATGTTAATGGTTTTCAATGTGGTGTGCAGCATATGGACTTCTGATTGGTGCAGCACTTTTCCTACATGCAGACCCACATACACAGGCCTGCTAAGAATGAGCAGGCTGAGAGAGAGGAGCTAATTACATGCGAGTCAGCAGCGCTGGATTTCCATCCACGCTCTCTGTAGCACCTCCAGTGAGATGACAGCAAGTTGGCAAGCCCTGCAGCTGGAGGCTTCTCTCTCTCTCTCTCTCTCTCTCTCTCTCTTCTCCATCCCTCCATCTTCCCAGGATTCCCTCTGTTAGATTACACACTTCGATGTTCAAACTGCCACTTTCCCGAAAAGCCATCCAAGCTGCTGTAGGATTGGACCGTGACTGCGACAGCGCAGATGCACAGGCTATAGGGTTTGGGTATGTTGCGGTGTGGGTGTTTTGTTTCCGACACTGCTGGAAATGCTACGAACCATCCAATGACAAGTTAATCCGCTGCGGTTGTACCTACGCCAGGGCTGAGCATATTAACGCTGCTTTAGGATATGTTGTGCTTGTGTGATTCATAAGGTATAGAAAGTGGGGATTTACTGTTTTGATGACTCATGATGAGTCACCTTGTCCGTATAGACAGAACAAACACAGTAAAACTAACCAATATGTTGTACGAAATATTGAACCAAAACTTTACTATAAGACCAAGAGGTCTCCTGCACACTTTCGACTGATCAGAATCTTTCAACAAACACGACAAAATGGTATTAACTCCACCTCTTTTGTCAGCTGTTATATGCATCTGCAGTACAGCATGATGGTGAGATGAAACTCCAAGTAACCAAGGCATGCAGGAGAGAAGCCATACTGGAAACATAATTCTCATGCAAATTAGCACGCAAGAAATCAGCACAAAGGACTTTTTGACCCCCCTGACATCTTGCATGCCTTCAGCTTTTGTGGCCTTCAATCAGTTACCTAACATTATGGTGAGACAGTAAGTCAGTCATGTGCCTTGCAAAGAACAGCCTCTTCTGCCCATGCTCAGTCATGACACGGCTTTGACATCACTGTCAGACTAAGAGTGACTAAAACTGACAATCCCCTTTACCTCAGAGAAAGAGAAATAGGAAAAACACTCAGCTATTGGGGAGGAAGGGGAGGAAGAGGAGGGGGGGGGCGCAGTATAAAGGGGAGGGATGGCGGAAAAGGCCTGGATGATTCACACAGCTGAGGTAGCCGTGTCTTGGAGTACATGAGTCATGTTTATCATGCAGCAGGACTAGGTAGGGATTGCACAACTTTCTCTCCATTAGGAATGCTGTCTTAGTGCAAACATTTACCTGATGATGGAAAACAACCGCTCTAATGTCTCTTAAAAGCTCCCAGTGACAGAGGCACACACCTCACCCACTGAAGTTACTGGCCATGCTGGGAGGCGACAGCACCAGTACAGTTGCCAGAGATCTCTAGCAGAGATTTGTATAGATTTACTCATCAGTTATCAGCTGCAGCAAGCAGCCTGGACACAATATAGAAGGTTGTATTACTGCTGCACTAAAATGTAAAAAGCAAGCAAGAAAGGCAGTGAGAAGTGCTAAGTATTAGGAGTGAGAGTAGCCTGCATTGTTGTAAAAAGATCAGCTTTTATCTACATGCAAGCGTGCAAGCATGTGCATCTTTTTCAATGAAGAAGGGAAACTAACAAAAAAATCAACAGGATGGAAACATTTAAAGCCAATGCCCGGAAATCCCTCTCTCCTCATTAGCCTGGAAGGTCAAATAATTTGTTTAATTAACAATACATCAAGTGAGTGTGTTTTTATAACCAGGGCAAGACGGCAGAGTGTAATATTCCGCCATAAAACAGAGTTATGGCTCACGTAGTAAAGGTTAAAGGGATGACGGCGGAAACACTCCGGTCCACCTTAAAAACTAAAACCCTACAGTGGACAGCGCCGTGGTGCTGAACCGCTCTGAGCGACATCTGTACACAAGAGGAGCAGGGAGGAGGGAGGGGGTAGTGGTGGGGGTGGTGTTAGGGGGGGGGCAGGATCTCCACCGAGACTTTAACGTTGAAATCACACACACCCTGCGTGCGCCATCGCCACAAAGGACACCTTAAATGATCTTTCCAGTGTCATATTGTGTAATCTCGGTGACGTTCGTGGGGAAAGGTTAAGCCATTTGGCGTGCTTTTTACGTGAAAAATGGCGCCCGTTGCTGCTAACCCAACCCATCATAGTACAGCTATACAACAAAAGTGGAGGAAAGAGGTTGGAGAGCATGCCGCATTAGAGAAACGATACTCCACCGTTACAATAAAAAGTAGGCTGTTTTCTAAAAAAAGGGGGGGTCGAGAGCAGTCGAGGGAAAGATTCATCTCACCTTCGGCCCCCCATCGGCTACTAGTCGACTATTTAAGCTCTAGCTTGGATGTCAAAGAGGCAACATGAGCCACCAGTATCTCACAGAGACACAATTATAGAAATTCACACGGTAATAACCCCACAAACACCCGGGGTTAGCTATATGACAGCAGCAGCAGCAGCTCCCCCACTATCACCACGCTACATATACAACAAACAAAACGCGGTTTCTTACTTTAACATCGACTGTTCCTTCGCTTCCTCCTTCTTCTGTCGGTCCATGACACCGAGGATGATCTTCCTCTCATCCTCGGTGAGGTGGCTGAGGTCCGGCATCTCCGGCATGGCGCCGGCCGCTGAGGCAGCAGCAGCAGCAGCAGCAGCAGGGCCAGCGCCGCCCCGGGGCCCTTGTGGAGCAGACATCTTTTACACACAGTGGCTAAAAAACGAGAAAAGGAGCGTCAACCAGCAGCATTTCTCTCTTTTTTTTTTGTTACATTTCATGCCGTCAAAATTCAAATTGGCGGTCGGGATGTTGCTGGAGACACCGTGGCTACAGACGGCATGACATCTTAGTTAGGAGTATCATGCACATACACTGTGCTGCAGAAATAAGCGTCAAAATATTAATTACAGGCTTCATCCTCATCTATTTAATGCTCATGATGAGGTTTGCAAATACGCTGCAGCCGACTGCCTGCAAACGTGAGGCTCGCAGTATTTAAGCTGTTGCAGGCTGAAACGCCAAATTTACACATGAACATTACTGACACAGAAAACACTCAAGATTAGAAATGGATGCCCTTAAAAGAAGCAAAGAGCAAAGGCTGTAGGTTACAACCTTCAGGTAGTATTCCAAACACAAGCCTCCATCCATCCAGAGATGAAAAAGTAGGAGAAAGAGGCTACAGAGGATTAAAAAAAAACAACTCTTGCCTTTTATTTTGCAGTCATGTTAAATCCTGTCTAACCCATCGCTGCCATCCTTTAGAAAGGTTGTACTCGCATGTTGGAATAAAAGATGCCAGGTCCGTCCTTGTTTGTTTTCGTTTGGAGTCCTTAACCCTCCTCTGTCACTCTGCTTAGCTCGCTTTCCTCCAGGTTGGTAATTCTTGGAGATTTCTTAAATGCACAAAAATGGATGCAATGAGAGAGGGGGGGGGGGGGAGAGAGAGAGAGAGACAGAGAGAGAGAGAGGGGGAGAGAGAGAGAGAGCGTGTGAGAGACAGGGGGGGAAAAAAATCCAGATAGGAAGAAGAGGCGGAGCGATGGAAACACGTAGAAGAATAAAGCCGAGAGGACGCGCTTGGATGTTCATTGACAGCAGGCAGATAGCAGCCGCAAAAACGCGGACTGGAAGGGCTGTGTGCAGCTGGAGCAGCGCTGTAGCTGCCAGGAAAGGCTTCATGCATATTTCATAACCAGATCATGAGCACTGTGAGAGGGGGAAATGTGAAGTGGCAAGATAAATACAGAATATGACTGTAGTTGCAGTGACTGTAACTGCAGGTGTGACAGTGGTTCCGGTATTTGGTGACCTATCAGATTCTGTGACCTGCAGTGTTGGAAGAAGTACTCAGATCCTTAATTAAAGTATCAATATCGCATTGTAAAAATATTCAATTACAAGTAAAATTCTGCATTTAAAATCCTACTTAAAGTACTAAAGTAAAAGCACAAAATATTAGTACTTTTACTTTAGTACTTTAAGTAAATTTCGCTTCTACACTTCTACTTAAGTAGGATTTTAAATGCAGTATTTTTACTTGTAATGAAGTATTTTTACATTGTGGTATCGATACTTTTACTTAAGTAAAGGATCTAAGTATTTTTTTCCAACACTGGAGGTCATAGAATGTGATGGGTGACCAAATATGGTGTAACACCGGTCAGTGCTGTGTTTTTATGCAGTGTACAGTACACAGTGGCTTTGTTGCCGGGTGATGTGAGAAATTCAGTGATGATGCATGGAAGAAAACTGAGCTCAAACAATTACACAAACCCCGTCAGCTGTGTTTATGCACGTCACTGTGAAAACATTTTTTTTTTACTTGATTGTGACTTGTACAGCAAAAACAGCCACTGGTTCCAGCTCTTCAAATGTCACATATTTCAGATTTTCTTAGTCTTCATTAATAATGGATTGAAAATCTTTAGGTTTTGGACTGTTGGCCGGACAAAACATGACATTTGAAGACATCACCATGGACTCTGTGAACTTATGATGAGCATTTTTTTTCCTATTTTCTTACATTTTATAGACCGAATGATTGACGGACAAATTGAGTAAGTAACAGATTTTGATAACTGATCATGAAAAAATAGTTAGTTGCAGCCCTTTTACAGAAGAATGAAGTAATTAGAACAGGACGGGGCGTTTAGATAGTACAACCAAAATGTACTGTTTCAGCAGCTGGAGACACCCTGATGCTTCAGTCTGATTACACCATCATGTTTGTGGCGTAATCAGACCATTTCCACACTCATGAGGTGACTCCAACCATTTTGCCCCTTTCTCAGTTCTGACTCGGGACTAAAATCCCTCCCTTGATCCCCAACCCTTTCCCAAAGACATCTCTCTCTCTCTCTCTCAGGCTGCAGTGTTGATAGGATTTGAAGGACAACATTAAGAGGATAGAGCCTCCACCTCATTACGGCTGTAAGTAAATTAGCACCACGTCAAACAACAAGAGGGAACTTGTGTCAAGTCTGACACCTGTGATTCTGCTCATGTGTCCTTCCAAATGACACGTAAACAAAACATGAATTAGTTTAGAGGTTTATTATAAATACACATCAGCAGACAGTGTGTCAATCACATACATACAGATTTCGAGTGAAGTATGTTCTCTACAAAAAATGTTACCTATCCCATGAGGAATTTCAAAACCTGGAGAAAAAAAAAAGGGAAAAACTGACGTAAGAAATGTTAACTAGCTGTTTTTTCACTCATGCGCTTGTTTAGGCCGGTTATTTTACAAACTTCAGGATTTGATGTCCGGTAGAATGGTTGAAAGAAGAAAATAAAAAAATTCCACTGCAGATAAATAAAAGTTTTCCAAGGCCCCACAATGCTTCAAAAGTAATGCTCATTGGATTATCCAACAACATCTGGCATCCCTTTTCTGACATCGCAGGGCAGAAACATCTTGCAATAACAGCAGCTTTACACAGTGAAGGGCCACCTTCAGGCAGGGTTTGAACTCTCTCTAGACAGTTACTTCCATCACTTTTTGTATTTATGAATTGAAGGCATTCATGAATGCCTTCATGGAGAGACTGTTCCAAAGTGCGCAGCCCTTATCAGCCCCATTTGTACATTTTTCTCCCTCTTAAATTATGAAGACAGGCAAAAAAAACAGTTCTTGGAGAAAGACTGGGGATCCAGCCAGGAGGAGGCTGTGACATCAGGCTTTCTGACTCACCTTCGAGTTTGGAATTTATAACACAGATGTGTTTGGACAACATAGCATATAACCTTGTGCATTTGAAGCTAACTGACAGCTTTACGCCATCTCTGGTAGTTTTAATTATCAACTGTAGCACATTTATTGAACCTCATTCATGGAAATACTAGTCTTGAATTAAACCATGGAGAATGATGATTTTTGCATTTGTGTAAATAGGCGCCAAGTAAACCGACAGTCTTTAAACAGTGGACACTTATATCTGCTGAAATTTATCAAATTATTGTGCTGGTTTTGGTGTGATGGAAAATGCCTACTTGCTCAAAGCCAGACATGGACAGTATAGTATCACAATTGGAAGTTACATCAGAGCCCGTGTAAAGGGAATCTTACAACTGCACTGTGTTAATGTACAAAGATCTTTGATTTAAAGGAATAGTGTAACATTTTAGAAAGTGTATTTTCCAAAATGTCAAACTATTTCTTTAATGATGGAAGGAGAACGTTTTGATTTGTTGTTAATATGCATTTACAGTATGTGTCCTTGTACCTTCAAGTAACGTGTCACTTGAAAGTTGTTCCCACAGTTGCCCAAATGCTGCGTTTTTTTATTGTAAAGTGAGAGCAGTCTGAACATGTCCCATGAGGTTGTGATCTTGGGCTCCACCTTGCCTCTCTAATGCAGCTCCTGGGTCTTCCGCACTCTTCTTCACATCTGTTTATTTGACCACAGTCACAACGTGCTTCTCCTTCTCAGACACCACCGGCACAGTTCCTGGTCTGCTGTGTTTGCGGACATTTCTCTCCCTGAAAAACAAGAAGGAAGAGCCGTGAACGAGTCAGTCTACTGGTGAGAATATTCAGGAGAGGGAGGGAGGGGGGAGAGGGAGGGGGGTGAGGTCAGAAATCAGAAAGGTGGAAGAAGAGATTGAATATGAGACTGTTGACCTAACACCTACGTCACTGACTTCACTAATGTGCCCTGAAAATAATGCATAAACCACAGATAGTAAATCATTCACAGTCCAAACACACGTCTGATGTATCACAATACTGCCAGTAATTACAGAAAAAAAAAGCCACAGACTGAGCTATGAATCACTGGACGGCAGGGCATACTGGGACAATCAATCCACCATACAAGCTGTAAATGAGTATGTAAGGCCTACTGAGACCATGTCATAGGGGGACAGTCCCATCTGTGAGATTTTCCATTAGGCGGGTGTGACTGCATAGGTCATACCTATCCTGGCAGCAGCCCAAGTCACCATCACCTTTACACGGACACAGAGGGGACTTCATGCCGTTCCTATAGCTAAATGAGCTCATATTCTAATGATGAATACGCACTTTCTACGGCGAGCCTCCTTCATAACCCTCAGCTCCTTGGTCTGGTGGTAGATGCTCTTGGGTAGATGTCGGTGATGAGCGATGCGTCGGATCTGCGGGTGGTGCTGGAACTTCTCCTTCAGCTTCTGACTGTAGTTGGCGGCCTCCCTCTCTCTGGGGGCCAGCTACAAGACATCAGGGAGGAAGAGTTGCTTATATGAAAGTGAACAAACAGGAACAAATGATTGGGGACATGAAGAGTGGACAAAGTGTGAGAAAAAATGTGACAAGGAGTGGACCAAGATGGAACCTTCTTAGGAAAGAGGACACACTACCCTCAATACTGACAACGATGTCTACACACTGACGATTTTTTGAGCTACAAGTCCTCCAAACTAAATGACCAAATAGGTGCTTTTCATTGTGTTTTCAGAACCCATCTGAGGAAACATTGGCTGACCAAAAAAATCTAATCAAATCGCAAATTAACTAATGTGGAATATGCACAATAATGGAATGGCTGGACAAAACATCAAAAAACACAAATTACTTCTCAGATTTTTACATTTTGACTGCAGAATTCATGAATGCATATTTTAGTATAGGTTTCTTTATCTTAAAACTTTAAAAAAAAAAAACCTTAAATTTTGTATGGAGAAGGCTACAAAGTGACTGCTGCATGTTTTGTTAACATTCTCATTGTGATCATTTAGTAATCTATGGGAATAATTAATAGCACTGGGTTTTTGAAAGAGCATTTTCAGCTTTAGCATTGTACTCCTGTAACATTGTCAGACTCATAATGGAAAGTAAAAAAAAAAAAAAAAAGGATCAAAATCGATGCAGACATAAGCAGAGCGACCGCTGGGCCTGAGGGGGCGACCGCCGCAGGGCCCACGCTCAGTCGGAGCCCCGCTGGGGACGAAGCACGCGACCCAACAGGGCAGCGCAGCAGGAATATTAGAGCTTAACTCTCTTAACTTTTTCTATAAAGAAAGAAGCAGCGATTCAGAGTTTATGACTAACTTCACTAAAAACTTTAGCCAAAATATGAGATATTCGTGTCTTTTTATGTTTGTGATGAATGAAACTCACAAGATGAAGTTTCAGCCATCTGAGGCTCATTTAAAGCTATTTGTGTTTCTGCCTTTGATGAAGCCAGACAATTCAAACTCACTTTGCTGTGAATTGAGCGGGACATGAACACTGACAAAGAGGTTGGCAGGTTTGCCACCATGAAGGAGAGGAGGATGAAGTTTTGAAAAGGGACTGTGATAAGTACAAGGTTTCAGATTATTTTGTTCTATGGAGGGTGGTAGAATACACAAATGGACTAACGTTACACAAAACTACAGAAGGCTGAGCACAGACAACAGTTGGTGAGTGAAATATCCATAATTAGTCTTTATTAACTAATTCTTTTGATTATGAAGAATCCGTCAGAATGTTAGATTAATCTGTTGTTAAACTCCATGCTTACTGCATCTCAGCACCTGTCAGTGTCACTGTCTGTAGAGTGTCTACTCCACAACACTAACTGTCTACTTTGTACTGGAATGAATAGGCCTTGTATAGTGATGTAGGCAGCCGTGTCTATTTTATGTTTATGTTATTCTCGTGTAAGAAAGACAGCTGGTCTGTCGCTGTCTATCGGTGGTGGTTCTGAACCATCAGTCAATCGATGCACGTAGAGTGCTGAGTGCTGTCCTTGGTGCTGAAACATTTGAAAGCAACTTCTTCCTTGTCAAAACCTGGTGCCCACAATGCAACTCGACTTGATTCATTCCACTACACAGATTCAGTTATGTTATGCTAGAAGAAATGACACTGCTGGGTAGGTTTGGCTTAAAAGTTTGCTAATAGGTCAGCATACACAGTTTGTTCTGTAACATTTTTGTTGATTATTATGGAGGATTGTAAGCTGCTGTTTGACATGGGGGAAGTAGGGTGTAAATATATCATTTATTACTTGTTTTCTGATCTGCAATTGTGTAAGGTTTGTGCAAATATAACTGCTAGGAAAAGATCATGATCCTGGACCTCCTCCCTAGAACAATGTCACAGTACTTCTAGAGACAACAGCCATAAGAGGTCCTTTCATGGCCACATAAGTAGACTTTTCAGGTAAGATATATCTTCTTAGACATGTGAACAAACACTGCTGTTGTCTTATTAGTTTCTACTGTTGATCAGAACACACAGCTGCAAACAGAGAATGACCCTCGCTGACTCTGCACTGCTGAAACTCCCCCTGGAGATGAGTCAGTGGTCTCATTACAGGCATTTAACTTGTAAAGTTATGTCTATTCCTGTAGCACGACTGTAAGTGATGTAAGTTATAGGGTCTTTGGTTTCTATGGTGAGAGAAGTGTTCCTTTTTCCAGGAATGAAGCATTTCTTCATGTGTTTTCCACAGGCCTTCCTTGTTTCTGTGAAGTGATGTGACAGGTGGGTTTGTTGTAACCACGAGAGGCATCAAATCATCTAATTTTACTGTACAAAAACAGGCTCAGCACTGTGGATCAAATGTGTCGTTTGAATGTACTAAATACAGTTTAATTTGTCTGAAAAGAAAAAGAACATCCAAAGAAGACCATGCAAGCCTAAAAAGACACATCTCGTACTCAGCTCAGGTGGTATTTCACCAATTAGTGACGGTTACTGTATGCTGTCTTGATCATAAAACGCTGGCCTGTACAGTAAGCAGTAACTGCAGATTGACAACCTGCTCATTCAAAACTGAATCAATGTCTGTTAAAAAGTGAAGACACCAGCTCAACAACATCCCTCCCTCTCCATCTCTCATAACAACCAGCGGCTCCTCGGACTCGTCTTGGCTGAGGCTGCCCTACTGGAAGGCTTTTATTCTAATTAAAAGCAATGATTTGTCTCGGATTCAATTTGTTGGAGAAGAGCTGTTAGATGCTGATTCTGTTGGACTAAACTTATTCCCCCTGCATACACACACGGTTAGCCTGCTAAACACTGTTTGTATAATCTCAACAACATGGATATAAGACAGCAGAGGATGTTTCGTTTTGATTTTGGTTGAAAGAATTATATTTAGAGAAACGATCATTAGATATCTAGCAGGAAATTTAGTAAAAGGACACAGAAACATTGGATCTAATGGGTTTGCAATCGCAACAGAGAGATTAAACGGTGGGCACTCTTACACGTTAAACATGATGACAAAGAGCTGCTGAAGAACAATGAGTGTAGACAGCCGTGAGGAAGCGGAAAAAGAAAACTGTCTGATTTTGTCACCTCTAGCGATACATTTCAATTTACTTTGTTGTGTTTTCCAAAAAGTTTGACCAGGCTACAGAAAGACGACAGCAGAAACTGAAATTCAATTGATGCTCAAAAACTAAGTTGCAACCCGTTCGGTGCAGATATGCCAAAAACTCCTACTTCTGTTAGAAAATATTGAAAACTATAACCAACCAGCAAATCTGGTCTAGATGAAAAACAAGCAAACAAACAAAAATCAGCTTCAAGAAAACTGCATCCGATGGTAACAGTCGTGACTGGGTGTTTTAACGGCTGATGAAGCAGATTTAACAGAGTGCAGGTAGTACTGTACTGTGAGGGGGGAAAATGCAGCCACAAGCAGAGCTGCATAAATCAGGAAGAGGTTTCACTCTGACTCTCTAAACATACTTCAGATACTTGCTCTGTAGGATCAAAACCACGGCACTGACCTTTACTCACCGAGGCATTCATCAGACTGTCAGTTACCAGAATTATTAAAAACTGGGTCAGATTGTTAAAGATTTGGCTTTCATTTCTATAAGTTATCATAACACTGTATTCACTGATGTAACTGTGGACACTGGGGAGCATGGTGACAAGTCAGTGGAGGAAAGAAATGAGCATCAATCAGACAGGTTGTAAACAAGCCAACAATTTAGTCATTATCTGATTCATAAAGTACAGAGGTACAGCAATTATGATGGATGTTTATAGTTTTTTAATTTTGTACTTAAATAAATTGAGTTAGTTAACCTGCAGGTTTGGTGAAAACCTGTGTGGTTGTCTGACTGCTCATGTTTCTTACACACACGTCAATGCAGGTTGTGTTTCAGCTGCGTTTTTCAGTCGTCCATCTCGGAACAGATCTACTTTAATCAATACGGCTGTTTAAACAGTGTAATGGTTTTCGTTTCGCTCGTACGGGAAGGTTCTTAAAGGCTTTTAACATGTGTAGCTACATTGATTGTGTATTGGGGAGCCAAAACTCAGGTGACTACACAGCCGAACTGTGGCTGAACGCTTCTTCCGGTGTAGACGCTGACGGAGGGTTGAAGCCGCTGCTGCTGACGTGCCGCTTTCATTATGCAGCATGTGTAGACGATATCGCCCTGTTCCCAGATGTCAGCAATCAACTCGGTGAGCGTATAACTGACTTATCATGACTGATGGTCAATCGATTAATATTAGGTCATTAAATTAATTGAGCTGATAAGTCAAACGGTAACAGAGCGAGTCAATGTCAATCATCAATCCCAACTTTTCTAAACAATTTAGATGCTTTTCCAATCTCAGATCAGTTGGTTATAATGAGTCTGTTCCTGTCTAAAGACATACATTTAAAATAAGAGCAGATTAATTCCACATGTTTAGGACAAATTTACAGAGTGGAGTCAAATGTTGCATGAAAAGTTACGCCAATAAAAAAAAAAAAAAAAAAAAAAAAAAAAGTGCAGCAGCTGATAAAGAAGTCATGATCAGTCCAGTGGGATGCCTTTAGACAGAGACAAACCCTTGATTCAGCATTTCAGCATTTCTTGATAATTAAAGACCCTTTCAGTACAACTTGATTGTTAATGCTTCATTATGTTCAGAGTGGCCCGCTTTAAGTGATTGGCTGATTTAAACTGCTGATAAGAGCAGGCCTTGTCTGATCTCTTTAAGTGCAAAGCTTGCGAATAAATCTTCTCTTACACTGTGACAGTAAAACAAGTGCCAAAAGCGGGCCAATTTTCCACTCTGGAGCTGCATTAAGAGAATAAGCAAGAGTGAATCCGATTAGGAATGAAAGATGGCTGTTGGAGATGGCACACAAGATGCCATTGATCTTTATTATTCAGCCATAACTGGTATTTGGGGCATTGGAACACTTCCCGGCATTTTAAAGGAGGTTTTATTTGACAGGTGAGCATAACATAACATTAGGGCCATCATTTCTGCTAACACAGCCTATATTATCTGAATAAAATATACAGACGGGTGACAAATTAAAAGGAAAAACCAACATAAAGTGTCTTAGTAAGGTGTTGGGCCACCACATGCTGCCAGATCAGCTTCAATGTGCCTTGGCATTGATTCTACAAGTCTCTGACCTCTAGTGGAGGGTCGAACACCATTCACCAGATATTCCCTCATTTGGTGTTTCCATGATGGTGGTGGAGAGTACTGTCTAACATGTAAGACCAAAGTCCCTCATAGGTGTTCAACTGGGTTGAGATCTGGTGACTGTGAAGGTCATAGCATATGATTCACATCATTTTCATACTCAAACCATTCAGTGACCCCTCATGCCCTGTGAATTGGGGCATTGTCATCCTGGAAGAGACCACTCCCATCAGGATAGAAATGTTTGATCATAGGATAAAGGTGATCGCTCAGAACAACTGTATAATGATTTGCTGTGACCCCTCTCTCTAAGGGGACAAGTGGACCCAAATCATGCCAGCAAAATGCCTCCCACAGCATAACAGAGCCACGAGATCCCCTCACTGTAGGGGTCAAGCATTCACACCTGTACCGTTCTCTTGGTTTTACACCACACATGTACTCGACCACTTATCAAGAACATGGTGAAGGATGACTCATCTGACCATTTTCACATCTCTGTAGACCAGTGCCTATGGTTTTTGCACCACTGAACTCTCATATGTGCATTCATCTTTGTAATAAGAGGTTTATGCACTGCAGCCCTACTATAATATCCCTCTAAATGTAATTGTCAACGGACAGTTTTTGCTGACACAGTCTGCGACACAGTCACGTCCTGCACTGACACTCTCAGTCACCTGAGGAAGAGTTGCTCTTTTGTTTTTCCTCACATATCGCACTAATGCACGAACATCATGGTCATCAAATGTGGCTGTCGGCCACAATTTCCAACCTTATTTACTTTCTCGTAGATGTAAATGCAGATGTCACTTTCGTCACTGTTTCTATTGAAACACCAGCCAGCTGAGAAGTCTTTGTGACTGAAACTCCTGCCATCCGTTGCCCCAACAATGAACCCTCTTTCAAAGTCACTTACATCTTTTCCTCTTGCCATCTTGATATAAAATCAGAATCAACTAGGCCTGCTCAGCATTTTTATACATGCCAGAACATGACTGGATGCTAATCGCTTAATTGTACCATGCAGTGCACCCAGTGCACCTGTGTGGAGGCATCTGCATTTGTCATGTTTCTTCACTCATTTATTCAGGTTTTCCCTTTAATCTGTCACCCATCTGTATGTGGCACTCACTAACCCAGAGACAGTAAGAGTCAGTGGAGATGTGTCTGAAAAAGGATATGATCTGGCAGCTTGAGTCTTTTGTTACTGGTTTGTCGGACGACTGCACGAGCTTTGGAGTTTTTTTGGATTTCCACCTGCCGCTAGTGCAGCTGTGCCAATTGGTACATTGTACTTATTGAGAGTGATTCTACCCTAAGTCAGCATCCATCAGGGCATTTGGCAACAGTAGTGCCGTCTCTCCTGGCATAGTCACACACACTCTTACCCTGCTGAGGTGGGCACAGGGCCACGGCTGTGTTGAAGAATGCAGCTCATAAAACAAAGTCAGGTAATACATTGGAGAGAGATACAGTAAGTCTGATAGCTGAGGAAAATATAGCTGCTAACCGTTTAATGCATTACAGACAATATGGTGAGAAATAACCATGAAGCGATCAAAAAGCTATGTTTAAGATGAAATTGCATGTAAAGGGAAAGCAGGAGTTTATGCACTTTCTTGAGCAATGACACCGTCCTGGCCTGTTAGCTAAGTCGCCAGGTGTAATCAGTGTGTGCTATCGGTCTCTGCGTAGAGGGAAGGAGAGGCAGCACTTACCACTCCTAGTTTCTCAGCTGCATTGGCTTTCCACAGTCGGATATTCATTTCATCTGAACCGCTCAGGATGTACTTGTTATCTGCCGACCACTTTATGCAGATGACGTGCTGCATGCGTTTTGTGTGGTACACTTCCCTGATTACCAAAAAGAGGAAAAAAAAAAAAGATAAGTAAATGTGGCAACACAGTGCCTTCATTAGCTGTTAGGAAACAGCCAAATCAAGCTCAGAATCCAGCATTAGCAAACACAAGGTTAAACACACTGAACAGGAATGCTAGGCTGCTAAAAACACTCCTAGGGGTCTTCAAATGTCTTAAATTAAGGTTAGTTATTGTGGATTTTGTCTTTTTTTGTCAAATTCAAACAAGGAACCTTTATCACAGCAGACATGTCAAATGATGAAAAGCACAGGTGTACATCAAACATTAATAACGACAAGAGTCACTTGTGCTTTTCCTGCTGTGACAAGTCAAAATATGTGCTGTGGAAAAACACTATACTTCTGCTTATAGTCAAGTCAACTGTTTCTACAACACACAGTACCTACATAGCATTCAAAGCCGTGACCAACCTGTGCCTTAAAACGTGCCTCCAGCCACTGTGACACAACTGTGCCTATTGTTTGTATTTGAGCTTGACAAACGTGCCAACAATACTGCATCTATCATGACGTCACTCTGCAATCAGACAATGGCTGCATTTTTTTGTGGCTGGGAAGGTCAGTTAAAATGGTTAGCATCCCAATATTAGCTTTGTTAACTAGCAAATATTAGTATCTATGCTAGCCAATCGACCATGTCATTGTAGGAAAAGCACAGGTGTTACTAATATTAGTGATGACAGTGTGACAGTGAGCCAGCATGCACAATACCAGGACCCTGAAACTGAAGCAGCTAAATGGAATTCAGCCATCATTCATTTTATTGTTTCCTCCTGTGCTTGTCCTACTGTGAAAAAGGTCACACAATTAACTATACAACAGGCAACGATACAGCCTACAGTCTTAATCAGGATTATCCGGTACAAACCAGAGTCAGTGGAAAACCCTGATGAGTGCCATGTTTAGTTTGTAGTTCTAGGACTTTTAACCTTCCTATTTTAATATGTTTGACAGCATAGTGATCAGGCTTTAAAACATTTTCAATGTTGGATAAACCATTTTTTGACTCAAGTCTCAATGAATCAATAACAGAGTAAGACATGATCCAATAAACAAACTCTGATCATGAATAAACAAAAATAACATAATAAACTTTATAGACCCCAGAAACAATATTACTAATAGCATCAGCTATATTTAAACATTAATACTGCTGCAAAAAAACTATGACGCAATGGTAATTTTTGACAAATGTGATAAGGGTTGTACTAACCTACTGTGGCCACCGTCCTTGGGGAAGATGCGGATGGTCTTGTCAAAACTGGCGGATACAAACTCCCTCCCAGTGGGAGAATAGTCAACATCCAGCACTGCAGACACGTGGTCCATGTGCACCGTGACTGGCCGGTCCAGGTACCTCATGTCGTATGTGTAGAGGCTGGTGAAACAAAGAGACACAAACATTAGCGCTGTTATGATATTATTCCTGTGAACCACTGGATAGGAGGTTGACTCACTTATAGTCTTCATTTGAACATGTGAAGTAATAGGCTTCCATAGGGTTCCAGCATAATGTGTTGCTCCTCATTGTCATGATAACCTAAAGAGGAAATGAAAACACACAGCAGATATACATCATATTACATCATTGTGAATAAAAGTGGAGGAAAAAAAAGAGGTATATTCCTGCAAAAACTGAACAGTGGGACTCTACCTTTTTAAGTGGGGCTGATTCTCTCATGTCATACAGCACTATACTTCTGTCAGAGGCGCAGCTTGCCAGAAGTTCAGTCTGTGGAAACACAAAGATCATTACAGTCCAGAAATATAAAAAAAGGTATCAGCAGGGCGTCAGCTTAAAATAAGTTTGTGACCGCGTACTACAAAGAAATATCTACTTGCAACCCATCGTCTCAGGTTGCATTTGTCCGGGAGCTGTGAGGGGTCGATCAAAGAATAATGTTCCCTTCTCAGATTGTTTTATTATGGACTCCTTAGATTCATCTTGTGACCGCTTGGAGAATAAGTACACAGTAGAAATGGCAAAAGTGTTCATCGCTCTGTAACAGAACGAGGCCCGTGTTAGTGTGGTGGGTATTTGGTGTCTCACCTCCACGGGGTTAAAGCGGACAGAGCTGAAGCTGTCTACACCCCAGCTGAAAGAACGGATCGGGCTGCTCCTCTGTTCGTCCCAGATGTCCACCTGCTGGCCGCACGTTGCAAACACAGCATCCTTCTGGTGATGGTCAAGCCCTGTGAAGACTGTCTGCAAGGGACAAGTATCATTTTTAATTATAAAAATAATAATAATAATAATAATAATTCACTTATTCTCATGAAATCTAGTCAGAGGTGAAGATGACTTCCAGAGCAGGATGTTACATTAGCATGATGTAGCCACAGCTCTGATTAAAATACTACAGTTGATTACCAACTGATCATACCTTGCCCAGAATTGTGTTAAGTGGCTCCTCTTCTTCTCCGTACCCCGGTGCCTCCATTTTCCACTGTTTGATTGTTTTGTCATCACCAACCTGTTACAGGCATCATGTTGAAATATAGAACAGAAGCTGTATTAGAGAACAGTTTCAAAATAAGTGTAATAATCCTAAACATTCTTATGATGGGCAGCAGTCACCGTGAAGAAGGATGTTCCACAGTAGCGGACGGCCATTCCTCGGACAAAACCTTCATGTGCTTGGAGCGTGTGGACGCACTCGTGTTTGGTCAGATTCCATACTTTCACCTGAGGATCAAATTAAACATCCAGTTAATGTTTTGTGCTTTATGTCACAGTTCTAAAAAGGTTTAACAAATGCAATTATCTGTGGAGTAACAAGTGTATAAATGAGATAGTTACCTCTCCATCGCAGGAGCCAGACAGCAGAGTGGAGAGGCTCTTGGTGTGCTTGGCCATGCAGTTCACCCCATCTCTATGCCCGTCTAAGGAGGCCAGGAAAGGCTTGGCGAACACCCTCTCCAGCTTAGTAGCATTCAGAGCCCGGGTGTACTCTCTGCTCACCTCAAACGGGTGAAGGGTTGGGTCATAGTTTCTAGGGACTAAAACACAGACAGTAGTCACACATATGATGATATCAATTAAAAAAATCTCACCACAAACCTGCAATACGATGACTGCAGAAAGCTAGAGAAACTTACAGCATATAACATAAACACTCATTTTATTCATTATATGGCTTAAGACTTACAATGAATTCTATGTTTAGACAAATGGCACAAAGATACATTTTGGTGTTTTTCCACATGCAATTTTGAAATATTTACAATTTTTATGTGATAAAATTCTTAATTAAATGCACACCCTTGAAAAAAGAAGACTCTATAGGTGATGCATTGACATTTAAATCATAAGAGCTCAAGTAAACATTGTACTAATGGTCATTTCTGGATAAAGCAAATATCTGTGATAGAGCTGAAACATTTTCACCATATTCTGTAATCCCACCTTGACATGTATGACTTCCAATGGCAATTCATACAAATATTGTATTAACCAACCTTTTCACTTGTTTCATATGTCTCAGTATGACCTGCTGGACTTGCTAATTCTTTATTTTCACCCAGAAACATTTTACTTCTAACACTTTATCCCTAATAGTTATGACTAATAACTATATATACACATTTAATAAATGGTTTGTAGTTATAAGGACAATGCTTTGTAAAGTACAGCATTTATTAACAATTATAACTTCTTCTATGAAGACATATCTTATGTGATTATAATTGCATTTTACTCTTTTGACATTTATGATCTGTTTATACATCATCCTCAATTTACAACAGGAGGACTAAGTTGTTAACAAAAACATTAATAAAGGCTTACATCTGCTTACAACTAACATTAGTGTGTTTCAACCATGAATCAAATGTTAGCTAATACATAGCCTACAAATGCTAAATGATGCTCATGTTTATATCAGACAGCGAATGTGTTTCTTTTGAGTTAGTTAAATTACCTTTTATTAGTCACATCCTCAGAGTTTGTAACAGTACCTGGCGTGACTGCCACATTAAAAACAAGTATAAGGATATGTTTTACAGCTCCTGTTTGCAGAGCAAAGCATTACCACTAACTGTTAGCAGGCTGTGATTAGCATCGCAGAGTTTACAGTTTCTCACTTACCGCGCTGAATATCTAGTTTGGTCTCCCGGACATAATCATCCGGGTTCCTCGAGAGGACTTTGACTTTCATTTGGCAGCAGAATGAAGTATGAACACACACTTAAAACGCAGTGAGGTTAACTTTTAAGAAGAAAAATATCAGCAAGCACAGCTTTCACCAGCCATGTGTTGAAAAAGCGTTAGTTGTTTTTTTTTCCACCCGCTTTCTGCGAAGACCCGCCCTACTCTGCCTCTGATTGGCTCTGACCTGGATATTCTTACCTCAACCAATCCAATCAACGCATGCAGCGAGTTCTAGCCAATCAGAAACAGAGTAAGGCGGGTCTTCTCAGAAAGCGGGTAGGAAAAAACGAGGCAGCTTGGAGTCGCATTGCATTGTGGGAAGCCAGGTCCTTTTTTTAAAACAGCTTTATTGAAACAAGTATACAGCAAGTCTACAGCACCTCAAAAACACGCAAGGTGGACTAAAGGTTGTGTTAAAAAAACAATTTAAAAAAAAGTTAAATAAATAGTATGTAAAGCTTACAGTGGTTATACTTTTGTTTGTCCATTCAGATATTGAAGACCTACTGTTTGATATGGACAGTCGGCTCTGAAAAGTTTGGTTTTTTGTTTAAGAATTTGGATTTGTGAATATGAAATTTGGTCAAAATACTACAAGCAAATAAATCAAATAGAGACGGCGAGCAGAGATTCCTGTCATATGTAGTGAACCCAACAGTTTTCCAAAGTACTAAAAAGTATGTTCAGTCTTCCTTGTGGCGTCGTTGCATCAGACAGGTAAAGAAGCATCAAGTTGCAAAATTTAGCTAAAGTGAGACCGGAAATGTAGTGATTTTTTCTTCCAAACAATTATTCATTGAATAAAAGGGTCTATGTATGTATATAACAAGACACGTTTTTGGCTTTACCAAAATGCTTGAAAAATGAGGGCAGACACAATACTGTCTAGGAATGAAACGTGACACAATAATATTAATAATAATAACAATAATAATAATAATAAAAATACAAACATAATTGTCTTTTCAATCTATTTTATCTAGTTTTTTTTAGTCTGTCTTTTATTTCACTCTATTTTCTTCTTCTTCCTCTTCTTGTTCTTCTTCTTATTATTATTATTATTATTAGCAGTAGTAGTAGTAGTAGTAGTAGTAGTATTTTAGTTTTGAATATAGTTTTTATTTTACTCTATTTTACCATTACCACTATTGTTATAGCTATTTTATTACATTTCCATCATTTTTATTTCTTATGTGCATTGTTTTCAAATAGCTTTTTTAAAAATGTTTTTTTTTATTTATTCATTCATTCAGTTTTATGGTCTACACTTGTCTTATTATCGGATTGTCAGTCATCTGTGAAACACTTTGAACTGAAAAAATATACAGCAAGACTGCATACATTAATTTAGAATTAATAGACATGTACATTATCATCATCATTATATGCTATAGAACATAAGGTACATTTTAAATGTTAACAGGTTTTTGAATCAAGATTGGATTTGTCCAAAAATATATTTTTATTTATTTATAGTTTTTCCGGGATAGTTTTATTTTGAAGGTCAAGACAGGAAGTGTTCCTATTGGTTTTGACGGTCACGTGACACTCGCAGCAAGGTCGAGCAGTGGTACAGCTGCTTGACATTTTGTGTAACGTCTCCACATGTCGGAAACGTGGTTTTCATTGAGAATGAGACTGTCAGGTGCAGTTAGTATCGTTAGTACACCGTGTTTACTTTCTGCAGCAGCTGCCGCTGTCTGACTGTTGTCATGTAACTGTTTGATTTGTTTGTTGTAAACACAGCTAGGTTAGGTTAAGCTGAGCTAGCTAAGTTCATCACCAGTTACTTAAACATGGGCTCTGCTCCAAATCACGGCACCGTCAGCGTTACAGAGACGGGACTGTCAAACAAGCCGGTGTCTGCTGTGTCACTAGCCGGACATGTCCAGCAGGTCTTCAGCCATGTGAGGATAGAAAACCTGGTGGCGGGACTCAGTGGAGGAGTGGTGTCAACACTGGTGCTTCACCCTCTAGACCTGGTCAAAATCAGGTTTGCAGGTATGAAATGCAACTATTGATGATTGTATGTTGTAATAATATAATCTGCAATGACATAGTTTACTGCTAGTCAGGAGCTTCAAGAGCTATGAACCTGTCACTTCTTTTCTTTGAATGGAAACAAATTGATGCAGAACTCCGCTTAGAAATCTGATATTTAAAACTGATTTCCTTATTGCTGAAGGTACAATGCTACTATGATTTAACCCGATTTCATTTAGAAATGATTTAGGTTTTATGTTAAATTCGGGGTAGAGATAATCACCCTAGAAGCACAGTAGTTCAGCCAAATCTCCAACTACTGTAATTAAACACTATAACAGTAAGTATGCTTCAGTGCACTTGGACGTGTTTGTGCTGCATAATGTACCACGTGACGCTGGTAATAATAATAATATAAGAGTATTGATAAACAATAATGTTATTTATAGAGCCCTTTTTGAGGTGAGGAAATTCAAACCAGTACTTGCTGGAAGTGTAGTCTATCAGCTGTTAGGAAAAGCCATTCTGTAATAATATACTTAGTGTAATTTAAACAAATGTCTTTGATGTCTTTTTAATGCAGTGAGTGACGGGTTAGAATTAAGACCTAAGTACAGTAGCATATTGCACTGTATGAAGAGTGTCTGGCACCAGGAGGGACTGCGAGGACTCTACCAAGGAGTAACACCCAATATTTGGGGTGCTGGAGCATCATGGGGTCTCTACTTTTTTTTGTACGTAAGCTAATAAACCTGCAGGACCATGCATGCATCATCATACTATTTTTCATTCAAAGTTGTGACATTTAAAATGATGTGTGTGTGTGTGTAACCTGCATTATTTCCCACGCTATCTTCCCCACAGCTACAATGCAATCAAATCATACATAAAGGAAGGCCGTCAGACTGAACTGAGCGCCACAGAACACATGGTGTCTGCAGCCCAAGCAGGTTAGTCTTATGTTTCCCAGCACCGCTGCCCTGCTGACACACTCCCACACACAATCAGCACACAGTCAACAACAACAGCCAGATAATACTGCTCTGAGCTGGCCTCGGCTGACATGGGACAGATACAAATGAGCCCATTGCCCCCTCTATTCTAGGACCGAGTTATGCTCTACATGTGACCTCTCACAGGGTCTCGTGTATCTGCTTCCTGCTGGCCAAATGAAGTTAGGCTTCTCAAAATATTTCAGCAAAAGCGGGTGAAGACAGAAAGAGAGAGATTTTCTTTTTTACTCTTTTCAACTGCAGGAAAACAAGCCTCTATGCTGTGATACTGGTACACTTTAATAAGTTTTAATAAGATTAATAAATTAATATTAATGATCTTAATAAGATTTAAATATACGCTGTGTTAGTGTTGCACAGTAGCAATGTGTGATTCCTCCGTAGTGTCTGAATTTTAATACAATAT
Source organism: Thunnus thynnus (assembly GCF_963924715.1). NCBI lineage: Eukaryota > Metazoa > Chordata > Actinopteri > Scombriformes > Scombridae > Thunnus > Thunnus thynnus. The sequence continues at coordinate 27,953,832 of NC_089526.1, read as the reverse complement.
TCAAAGCATAATTATTTATTGTGCATAATCCTTGCATAACTTGCTTTGCTCTTGTCATGTTTTCATCATACACTCAGTGACCTTTTTGTTAGCAGCACCTGACTAGTGCTGGGTAGGAACTCATGACCGCGATTGTCCGTTAGAGAATGACTGAGTGATGAAGTTACATTACTGTGTCTCCTCTTCTACCGTCTAATGTGATTGACTCTCCAGCTGACAGTGCTGGCAGCAGCCGACAGGAGAGAAGCTCTGCAGTGCGTTTGGATTTTTATAAGTGAACTAATACCAGGACGCAAACTCTTTATTTCTCTGATGTTTTCACATCACAAATGATGAACAACAGCATTAAAACATGAGTCTTGCAGGTAAAACATGCAACTCTTGTAGCTGTTACATCAGTTTAGTGTGGGCGGCTGCTCTGTGGGTGCGCTTGATTTGACTGTAACTGCAGTAACTGGGCGGAGATAAGCCCCCTGAATTTGCACCCAAAATGCTGTCAAAACTTTCATTTACGGTTTCCACCACAGCCTCTATGATCATCGACCGGGAAAGAGGCAGAAAAAAGGCGCAGAGTGAAAAACGAGACATCTGCCAAGTTAAACAGATGAAAGAGCAGGGGGAGTTAACAGATAATTAGAATAGTTAGTTAGTTAATTCAAATTAAAATAAGTTCTCTTTCAAATCAAACAATATATGAGTGGAAAGTCTTGTTCTGCCAACTGCATTTATAGCCTTTTTTTTTTTTTTTTTTGACTCAAACGTAACCATGTCATGTGATGCTACTTTATTACACTTTAACAACAAATATTACGGGGACCACTACGGATAATTGCAGATAAACATTTAACATCCAAGTATTCACACATTGACCAAACATGGTCCAGCCATATAGTAGGTTTTGATCCAGCTGCTTTCAAAACAGCCTGAATATATTTGATGCATTATTCAGATTTGAGATTCAGGTATGAGATCTTTCCACTGTGCATGTAGGGGTGAAGAGAAGTTACTGTCATATACTAAGAGATGAGATGAGGAGTGTTTTGTTTTTTTTTTGGCATGATACATCATTTTGAAAAACCGATCTATCACTTTGAAAAAAATGTGCTTTGATGATATGTGAGTCAGTAAATAGCATTTACTAGCTTGTAATTTTGAAAAGAACCAAACTGGATCCATGTTATCATGAAGTTAATGTAAATATGTGACCCTGTTATCACTTTGTTACAACAGATCTCAAGGTACATTCGACCAGCTGACATTTTTCATTTGTGTGAACACCAAAAACTCTTGTTCTGTGCTGAGAGGAATTGACCCCAGTATCATGTTTTGTCACTATAATGTAGAAACCCTCTGCTTAAAGGTTGACAAATTGAATTTGTTGTCAAATTGAGTTTTGTCCCCTTACGTCCTCTCATGAAGAGGATGTTTCAGCATGTATTGATGTTTATAATCCCATATTCTGTGAACTCTACTTACTGTAATGTGCAAAAAATCATAGCAGAGCAGTTTAGCCTGTCTGAAATGTCTGGCAACAGCCATCACATCCTGACTTTATCACGTCAATTTTCCATTTTCATTAGCAATAACTGAACCTCTTCAAGCACACAGTTAATTCAGTGTTTGGCTGTGTGTGTTAACAAGCATGTGTATCTAATAAAGTAGCCGATGAATGTAATTGGGAAAGCTGGCCTCTTTTCCACATGTTGTCTATAACAATTTTCTTTTGCTCCCTCCTTGTCCAGGCATCCTAACACTCACCATGACCAACCCCATCTGGGTGACCAAGACCCGGCTGGTGCTGCAGTACAGTACTGACCAAACCAGTAAGCAGTACAAGGGGATGATGGATGCGCTGGTCAAGATCTACCGCCATGAGGGAGTGCCTGGACTGTACAAGGTTAGACATTCAGTGTAATGCTTATTTTAGCCAATGGCAGGTAATACTGAAGTTGTTAGAAGTTTGAAAGCTTATTGGTAAAACTAAAATTGCATCACAAACTCTTTTTCCTCCAAGGCTGTGATGAAGTTGTGAACTAGTTCCCTATCACCACTAGAGGGCATCACCACCACACATTTCTGTAGTAGAGCGCTTACAATTCATGAATTATGCTAAAGACTTAGAGAATTTTAAGCTGCATTTCACCTCCTTCATTAACTTTATCTGAATCCCTGTTTAGCCTGGCAGGATAATTGTTACAAATCCCTCAGTGACAGTCAGTTGGCAGGCAGGGAGCATGACAGTGCAGTGCAATGGGCTTTGCTGTTGTGGATATGTGAGAGTGTCAGGAAATAAAAATGACTGACAGAGCTTGTGCTTGTCGAAGGGTTATGTTCCTGGTCTGTTCGGAACATCTCATGGAGCGCTGCAGTTCATGGCCTATGAGGAGCTAAAGAGGGACTACAACAAATACAAGAAAGTGCCTTCAGAAGCAAAGCTGGTGAGTCATTTAACCCTACGAGTCACAATCAGCCTGGAAACATTCTCATTGTTTAATAAAACACAGCCACAAAACTTGGAAGTTTTCAGTTAAATAACAATGAACCCACAGTTGATATCTTTTAGTGAAAGAAGTGACTCATCAGTTTTCCTACTCCGCTCTGCTCACTTCTCTCATTCTCCATCTGTTTCTGTGTTAACAGAACGCATTGGAATATATTGCAATGGCAGCATTATCCAAAATATTTGCTGTGGCTACAACATACCCATATCAGGTGGTGCGAGCTCGACTGCAAGACCAGCACAATAGATATAATGGTGTTATTGATGTCATCAGGCGGACATGGAGGTATGATACTGATCCACTCATGAACATACCAACTTAATGTAATTTTGTATATCTAAAAACAGAAAAGGGTAGTGTCTAAGTCACGATTACTGTTTTTTCCCTCTCTCTGCAGGAACGAAGGCACCATTGGTTTCTACAAAGGCATAATCCCCAACTTGATTCGTGTCACACCCGCCTGCTGCATCACTTTTGTAGTTTATGAGAACGTGTCTCGCTTCCTTCTGGGCCAAAGTAAATGAGGTCTAAGAGCAAGGAATGAACTCATAGGACGCACTGACATGTTGGTGCTTCACCAAGATACAGGAGGAAACACATCAGACTCAACCCAGGTTATCTCAGTAACTGGCCAGTGCTCTGTGCATGTAAATGTGCAGATGTGAGAAGTGTTCATTTGCGCTGAAAATGAATGAAAAAGTTGCCAAACTGAGCAACAGAATCAGTGATGGATTATTTTTCTACGGATTGTCAGTGACTGTGTTCAGATGCATCGCATTCTTTGAATTTTGGGCAAAAGTATGTTGTAAGACATCCTTTGGGGTGTAGCGCAACAGCTGCTGTGATGGTAGCTTTTTTTTAAAAAAAAAAAACTAAAAAAAACTGATGTGTAAGTCAGTTATTCAGAGGAGGCTGATCAATGAGATATTTCATATTTATGTTTACATTTGATGTTTTCTGTCAGCAGAAAGGAATACATGCTGACGTGTATGTAAAGTGCTGGTTATCAAGAGAAATAAGAGATCTAAATGTGCTCAGGTTTCCAGTTGCATGCATGGGTGATATTAGTTTGTTGCTTTTAAATTATTGCTTTTTTTTTTAAACAAACCTCAACAATGTGAATGGTACTTTGGTTCAAACACACCAACAAATGTATCCCACAGTTGACACTGTTGCTGACATTGTCTTTGTTTCCTGGCAAAAATTGTACTGACACTGCTTTATAACCACATTTTGTCATAAAATCTCAGCTGTGCTTTTGTCTGAATTGTCTCATGTTTGATACATGTAAATACATTAAATGTATTACTTTGTGGTTATATTGGATTGCATGTCCTAAAACATTACAAGTAGTCATATAATTGAAGTAAAATTGTTAGAAAAGATTACTTTATTAACAGTAATAATGCATATAAACAGGTCACGTGAGTACATGGTTTAAATATTGGCAATGTCTTCTCACAATGTCTGTAAATCGGTTCCTTTATTCCAACAGCAGAAAAGCTACAGTACAAAGTTTACTTCTGGAAGACAGAATGACACAGTATTCTTGTTTATAGGCCTGTCAACTAATATAGTATTTCAACAAAACACACATTCAAGTTACCATCAGTGATGCTGTGAGGCCTCAGCAAACCATACCCGATGATTTTGGTAAGCCAGATAACATACTGTTATACTACCAGGACTGGTCGCTCCCTTTCATGTAACATGTTTTATTTAGGAAGTTCCTCAATGATAATCCTGGATACTGAATTCCACCCTGTAGATGCGTCACCTCTGGGATAGTCAGCACAGGTCCCCACCCACACAGCCACGTCCACCAGCCCTGCTTTGACACCTTCACACATCCCCTCAACTGAAAGAAGAGAAGACAGTGCAAATGAATCTCAGGGAACACCCAAACTGCCTACAGACACAAATAGTGTTAATTAGTATGTTTTCTGACACAGTGGTGAACTTTCCAAAACCTAAATGTAAGAGTGTGCGACTTTGCTTTAAAGTCTTAAAATTGTTAACAAGGCTTTCCAGACTCCTCAGCAGTTTAACAACCACTTAAAGGAATAGTTTGACATTTTGGGAACTAGGCTTTCTTGTTTACTTGCAGAGACTTCACTGGCTGTCACTGCTCCTGACCATAACCACACATAAAACGGCAACTTGTTTTTTAACTTTTGTTTTTGTACGGATTGAACAAACAAGATCAAATGCTAATTAGTGCGTTTTAGACATGCTGGTAGATGAATTTTGTTATCTTTGGACAGAGCCAGCTAGCTGTTTCTCTCTGTTTCTAGTCTTTGTGCTAAGATAAACTAACTGGCTGCTGGCTGTAGCTTCATATTTCCCACAAAAACTCACTCTAAGAATAGAAGAGAATAAGCATATTTCCCAAAATGTTGAACTGTTACCTTAAACTATGGCATTATTAACAAAAGCCCTTTAATGCCTCAATAATGCACTGTGTTGGGTCAGTTATTTATTGCACTACAAGGTTTCTGACTGCAGTCCTACCTGAGGACGTTCTGTGGATGTTGATGGTTGAGTTGAGCTCTGGACTTCCTTGGTCTAAGTAGATGATGGACTCTATGGGCAGAGGTGCTGCACACTCTGCTCCGTTGAAGGTGAAGTACCACCTCTGGCAGCATGCGCTCTTACACTTGAGTCTGAGGGAACCACTGAAGAGGACTCTGAGGGTGCTGTCTGTACGCATCTTAGTGAACGTACAGTCCTGCAACACAGCAAAGAAGAGAGTTTGTACTGCTTAAATGCATTGCGGAGGCTGCATGTGTTTTAACATTTAAGTGATTGTCAACTTCAGGTGTGGATGTAAAATTTTATGCTGCCATTAAGTTTTGTTTTTTTTAGCAAGCAGCTGTTGTCTGGGTTCAAGTTAATGAGTTCAGGACGGGAGTTTCACCAATAATTTTGAGTGAGGCAAGGATACGTGTTGTCCCTGACGCTGTTTTCTATTTATGTGAATTTAGCTCCCCAGATTAAATCTTGTAAACTTGAGGTTAAAGTAGATGATTTCATTGTTGGCATACCATTTTATGCAGATAATTATCCTGACACCAGGACAAAGCACAGATAGTACATTTTAAAAAACAGTTGGTTGCAAAAAGTGCAATTACATTTATCTTGGTTCAACGGTGCTGTCATATACTGACCATAAACATTATTTTGGGTGTTGGTGTTTTAGCTAATTCACACGTAGAATGCTCCAGTCAGTGCCGAGCAAAGACGAGCATTTTTCAATTTAAGGATCTGAGATTACCTTTCTACAACTCTATAAGTGTGTGTCCTGTTTCAGATTATGTCTCTGGCTTTTGGGGGTTCTTTGAACATCCACATAGTAAATAAGTCATTACAGAGCTATTAGGTTGTTTCTGGGTGTTCATTGGTTTGCACCAGTTCTGGCCATCAGTGGTGGCCATCATATGGGATGGGAACCTCCAAATGTCAGATATAAATATGAGATGATTTGTCTTTAGACAGGCTTTTGAATATGACTGAACAGTAGCAGGCTACAATGTAATATTCATGATGCACAATGCAAACCGTTCTTTATGTATAAGGAAAAATGATGTTCAGTACAAACACAAATTACGTACACATTGTGTCATTAAAAACAACTAAAGCCTTATATGAAGAACAATTTAACTAAAAGTTAAAGATTTCTGTGTGTACAGTTATATTCAGATACATTAGCATTAGCTACAGACACAGGCAGCTGGTTATATTGGGATATTGCAGAAAAAATTCAGTTCATATTTTATTGACTGTTAAATGATTTTTAAGGGCTACACTTTTTATTAAAATGTCTTTCCTTCTTGATATAGGTCTTTTGTATGGTGGGATAATTAAAAACCTGAGTTGTATTTTAGGAGGGGAACCTTTCTCTGTAGAGAAGCTAAACCTCTTTGTTCAATATGTCATGTTATATGGAAAAAGTTATGTTCTTGTCAGACAAATGTTTCACCACTGCAATGGTGCGTCTGGTGTCTTCTGAGTCAACATGTGGATGTGCATGACACAATAAATAACTATGTGAATCGAGATGAACACCCACAGCCCTCAGTCAGAACTCTATCACGCACTGTACCAAGACACTCACAGCTACTTTACCCAAGTCGATCCCATAATTCAGAGAGTTCCAGGCACACTGCTTGTAGTTAGGTCTCCAGGGCTCTTCAAAGATCTCGCTGATGCACTCGCCTTTCTCACCTTTGAGCCCGTCACGGCCAGGGATACCCGGCGTTCCCGGGATACCGTTGGCCCCAGGGTTACCGTCTCTGCCAGGGGTTCCTGCTGGCCCCTGAATGCAGCTGCCATACTGGAAAAACAATGAAGAGAGGAAGTAGAGGTTGAAGTTAACGATGAATAGAAGACATAACAACATCAACAGAGTCTATTGTTATTTAATTTCCTGGATCAGGTTTTCATTCCTTTCTTCCTGGGGGTTAAATTCCTTGTTTTTAGGCTGCATGCACCACAAACACCTAAATGTTGCCAACCATTCAACCATCACAGACAAGAAGCCAAATTAAACCTCATTTACAAGTCATATAAACAAATAAAACTGCCGTTGGGCTGGTCCTGGTTTATGAGCAGAAGTAAATGTAAAAACAGATGAGATCCAGATGATGGCAAAGCAACAGAACCAGCAACTATTAAACCATGAAGCTGTGAAGTGAGTGAAGGACAGATCGTGTGTTAATGAGGAAGTGAAGGCTTGGTGACAGCCTAAATGAGTGGTTGTCTGGCCGCACATCTCTCGGTGTGATTCATTGTCCTACTGAATCTCCTGCTATGTTTAAACAGATGCTGCATCTTACTCAAGCTGACTCTAATACACACAGACACAAACACACGCAGAGAGAGCAGAGCTTGCCAAAACTGCACTGCCACATACAGAGAGAGACACAATTGGGTAATGTGTTCCTCAAAGAGACATTTTGTCCTGCAGATTGCAGTGTATGCTATAGGTTAGCTGTCGAAGCTTTTTTTAGTTTTAGTTGGATTTTAATTTTGATTAGGTGATTTGTAAGTCAGGACAGACACAAACTGACTTGTAGATGTGCATCCTTTGCCTTAAGCAAACACTGATGCCAAAAGGATTTGGGTCTGGCTTTTTGTTGGGTCACTGCTGGCCTTTTGCTCGGCATACAGCTGTGGAGCAGTGAGGAGGCACGTGGCCAAAAGGCATTAAGTCAAAAGAGTCCCAAAGCAGGAGAGGAGAACAAAGAGCTTTTGCTCCGGTTTCAACATCTTGTCCAGCCTTGAATCCCTGGAGTGAAGTAGAAAATTCTATTTCAGATGATGTGAATCTGAAAAAAAGAGACAATTACAGTATTTTCATGTCAGCTGCTGTGAAACAGATGCTTCAGCGTCTGTTTTAGCCATTAAGTTGGTATGCTGGAGCAACCTAGAGATGTGACATCATCGCTATAGGAAACTGGAACCAGTAGATTGCGGGTTGGTATGCATGTGCTGTAATGGAGCTGGTATTTGTCCTCGTGAAAACGGGACTAAATCTCTAAACTGCTTGGCTAGCAGCTAGCAAAATGATGAAAATACTGTGGATTGGTTGATATTCAGCAACTTTAAGGAAACGTCCCAGTGTTTTATGGGTTGGATTTTTGGAGACCTTTCAAAGTAGTCTGATGAATGGAACCACTGTCCACTTTGCTACACAGCTGACTTTTATATTAGCTACCAGTCTGGTGTTTCTATAGTGGTGCTGCCTGCCTGCATGAATTACACTCCAGCCTTGCTGAATATTAGTAGCACACAGCCTGTTACTGTAACTGAAGCATAAAGGCGACATTCGCCCCAAACTGCTCGTGGAATCACTAGTGTTTCATGCATTACTCAACACTGAAGCAAGGACTGAAGCTCTGCCGGAGCATGCAGTGTGGACATAATGCTTGGCTTTGAGAGTTTTCAGATTCAAAGGATTTGGAAAGGATATGCAAGATAGGATTTTAAGATTACCATGTTGTTCAAATAAGCAGATCTTCCACCCTCAGAGTGTCTAGTGCAGTTGGGCTTTTCTGCATCATTTCCAGTGCACTAGATACAGATGGCAACATAACACGCTATTCATTATATCCTTCCACTGTGGTGAGAAAACTATATGTCAGCAGTACTATATGGCTTTGAAGAATTATGAAAGGCAAATGCATGAACTTTGTTGGTTCTCAAAGTGGGGTGTGCAGACTTCTAGGAGTCCCTAAGGGAGGTCTGCAGGGGCCAAGCAAAATAAATAATAGTTTCTCTTTCATTTGATTCCCAGGAGATTAGTGTGAGAATGTGTAAGCAGTCTGTTCCTCCGCCTACAGCAGAGATGTTATGTAATTCTATACAAAGATAGTCTAAGATTGGGGGCTGCTGACTGAAAATTAAATAGTTGAGAATATTGTTGAAAAATCAATAATTTCCCCCCAAAATCAAACCCACATTACTTTTTTCTCAGAAAGGCAGGGAGATAACACAGAGAGGCAGACAGTGAGTCAGACCCCAACTTCCTGTGAGGGATTTTTCTGTCCACTCTGGTCTGCTGGAGAGCAGCCAAACCTGGAATAACAGAGAACCAGCTGACTATACAAAAGCTTTTGAAAAAAAAGCAGCATTTCTCATCTTTTGCTGGTACCAGGTAATTTTGGAGGCCATTTTGCCAAAGTGGTGACCACACAGTCATTGCACTGTAAACTTAGATGTGGATCATGTGGATGAATCAGCACAAACTTTTTTCTTTTTCTTTTTGGGGAATTCAGTCGTTTAAAGTTACTTTTTTGGGGGGGAAAAGCAATGCATGACACAAGAAAACGTGATCTCAAGATGAGTTTCATAAATATAACATGCAAAGTACCACATGAATGTTAATATAGAAAAAAAAAATACAACAAAGCGCGCTAAATGTCAATGAAGTTATTGTGGACCATAATTATATTTTCATATGACCCTTTTTTTTCGGTGAGAAGCCACAAAATCTAGCCACAAAGCATCAGTCTTTGCCACATATCCACTTTTAGAAATAATGATAGCGGCTGCTGGTTATCCTCTCTAATCTCTCTTACCTTGTCAGCGTCAGGATCCTTTCGGTATCCTCTATTTCTCACCTTTTCCACGCCATAAAGAGGTAAAACCAGGCAGACAAGGAGCAGCAGGCGGGCAACAAGAGGAGACATCATACAACAGACAACGGACAGCTGTGTGTGCTCTCTCTCTCTCTTTCTCAGAAATTTGGGGCGACAGTTTGACTCCAACTGCAGCCAGTTTTACTCCAGAGGAGGGCAGGACAAGCGGGAAGGAGCCAGTCAACTTTCAGGAGCGCACTTTGAGGAAAAACGTGCCCCAACATCTCAATGATATTCATACAAGCAGTGTAAGAGTGCTTTTTACATATTTTTAATGTCAGGGACTGATATGGCCAGATTTGTGTCCACTCTCTGGCATGTGTGGATATATTAAAGGTGTATAATCTATTATAATAATGATATTGTATTTAGTAACAGTATATGTGTTGTATACATATGTTATACATGTTTCTTTTAGATGCCTGCATGCAGCATTGTCTTACATATAAAGACCAATACACATACATTCCAGTTTTTTTTATTATTCAGTATTTTATCAAAATGAAATGGGACTGATACAAAATTCAATTGACAAAATAGGCTACATAAAAAAACAGTAAAATGGCTCACAAAAGAGCATTCATAGACTACACTAGGTCTAGATACATCATAAGCAAGGCCCCCATCCACATGCCAGAATAAGAATACACAATGACATCGATTCCCTTTTAATTAGTGTCACTGGGATTGTTCTGTAACTCCCAAATACAAAAAAGGTAAATAAAGTTAAGGGAAGAATGAATCCCTTACAAAGCAAAATAGACAGATTTTAAAATAACTGCAGCTGTAGTTCTGGATGTACTTGAAGGAGAGATATATGGTCCATGTGTTTTAAATAAACCCTGAACGAGGTCTCAAATCCTTTTTTTTTTTGTATTTGTTTATGACTAATCATGCTTAAAAATCAGTGGTTTGTGCTTTTAATTACAAATAGTGCAAAGCCTGTTTGATTTGTTTCCTCAAACTGATTCAAAATCATATGAATGACACCTACACCGAGAGCATGTTTAACCATCACACATGCTAAACATCTGTAGGTTCTTTGAAGATCTTTGAAGGTGAGGAACCACTCAAAGGAAGGCACATTTAAAAAAAAAAAAAAAAAAAAACTATAAAGCTATACTTGATCCAAATTCACAGGACACATCTTTGAAGAGAAACTGCAGAATACATGTTTTTTGTACAACAGAAACAAGTTGAAAACTTGACATAAACATAGAATGAAAGTACAGCTTTTAAGAAAAGTTTGTCAGAAGACTCATAAATTCAACATGGTCTAAAATTCAATATCAAGTTTAAGAATATGCCTTTTATCAAAAGTGGTAAAAAAGTAGCACACAGTGTGTTTTACTACACGAGGTTTAAAGACAAAACCTCCATTCCAGGAATAAGACATTCAATAAAACAGTTTACCAAAGGAAGACTTTCCTTACTTTGAATGTTTGGTAACATCATGACCTTCTTAACAAGATTCTCAGTGTCGCGACTAGTCCAGTGAAAGATTTCATTTCTAAAAAAGTAGAATATTTACATAAATATTGCATTTATTCACTAATATGCATTCTACACAATTGAGCTACAAATCTACAAAACAGTAGGAAGTTTTTAATGCATGCTATAAAAGTAAATGACCATTGGTAGTTGTATAGTTGGGATACAGCTGTGCTGCTGCAACATTCAGGTGTATGGCAAAAAGCTCAGTAAAGCTTTAAGACACTCAGCTAAAAAACCCAGATTCTCTGTACACTGGTCCAAAATACCACATTTAAAATACCTGAGGTACTTTTTCTGGCCATGGACGTTCACTGACTACAATTTAACCGATACAATCATGATCAGATGTATAGATCTAATATGATGTATGATAGTGCATGGTTTGAAATAGGTACATCAACCAGCATCACTTGTCTTAGTGGTTTCGAAGGTGGATGGATGGATGGTTGAACGGATAATTTTGGGGGTCGGATGTCTCAGCAGCTGCAGTCCTTTGTGTCCTTGCTCTCCTCAGGCACCTTGTGTACCAGTTGGTGGCTGGAGTCTTGGATGCTGCTGCTGTGTGATCGGTTTAAAGCTGGATGCTGCTGTCCACTCGGAACTTGCCTGGCCTCTGACAGCTCGCTCTTTGGAGTCATCCTAAACCAGCCAGGACACATTAGAGATTATTGGTAGTTATTAAATGTACAGGTGTGTTTCCGTATATGCATACAATGAAACAAACACAGTCACATCTTCACAACAGTGAGGAGCAAGCTAGCTGAATAGTATGGGGATGCACTGACAAGATCAAAATTTTAACAATTCCAACTACGATATTTCTCATCTGTCTCACTTACCTCCCATCTGGGACTCTGTGCAAGCTCTCTGAGCGGCTGCTGACCTTACTGGAGTTTCCCCCTTTGCTACGTCTCTCTCCCCCCTCTCTCTCTCTCTCCCTCTCCCCACGCCTGGAGCTTCGGCTGGAGGCACCCCTGTCCAGGTACTCCCTGGCTGACATCTCAGACAGGGAACCTTGTGTGTGGGGATCATGATTGCCCAGAGCGGAGGTTCCTTGATTGGTGGTGGTGGCGGCGGTGGTGGTGGAAGCATTGGTGGGTGCAGCGCCGGTGCTCGTTCCCATAGATTTAGAGATGACCTTGAGCTTGTGGGAGCTGGGCTTGTAGTGCTTCTTCTTGTGCTGGACGCGGCTGTTATGCTTGAGGAAGAACTCGCAGGACTCCTGGAGCACCCGACGGCTCTCACTGATGGGACTGTGGGTCACAGAGCATGACAGTGAAGTAAATCTACATATTTGTTTCTCATGGAAATTTAATTTGAACAGGACAAGAGAAAATGGTCTTACTCTCTCTTGCGGGTCCTGTTGAAGAAGAAGGCCCACTGGGAGCAGGTCTTTTTGCTGCTGACCCAGAACACTGCAGATATTCCAACCACCAGCGTCATCAAGTATTTCACCAGAAACAAGGAGAGGTCAGGACGGTCATACTCTGTTGTCTGAAAAAAAAAAAAAAAGACAAACACAGACTGCAATGAAATCCTTGTGATCTAGTGCAAGTTTGTGTAAATTGACAAATCCAATTTTCTACTTAAGCTAAAATCAAGCCTTTGAACTTTTCACCTCAAATACTGACATTTAAGAAAGGAGTGAACGAGTTTGTTTTTTCTCTTACTCTGTCCTTTCCACAAGTTTTCTCTCTACTGTTTTCACACAGTACTGTAGCACACATTAGAGCTCATGTATTACACATTACACGTTTGGAATAAAAGTGGTTTATAATGGACAACTATCTTAAAATCAACACGTATACAGAAATGGAATATACTGTTGTTTTTGTACATATCGTTCCTCTCATTGAATGCTACATATTCTGTTTTGGCTCTGTTAGTTGTCTTGTCTTTGGGGGAAAATAAAGACAAATTTATCGTGAATGTCCGGACTCTTTTTAAAAAGCTGCAATAAATATTTGTAGGTAGTTGCTTCAAATTTTACATTGGACATTGCACTTCTCCTTTGCGCACACACATATAACGGCTCATTTCATTTTAAGAGCAAATTGGAGTGAGTGTTGCTCAGGAAAGTGCTTTTAGCTGCAGAGGCATTCTTTTCTGGAATGGATATGTATGGCACAAAGTCATTCTGGAGACAGTGCCCTGAAAGACTTTTTATGTGGCATTTCCTTTGTTTTGACTTTGATTACTTTAACATTTTGTGTGTCGCATTTTTGTTAAATGATGTGATCAGACTAGGCCAAGAGGTTCACTTGATCAACACAGGTGTGTCTGTGCTAACAGTACTGACAGGACAAACGTTTTTCCACTAGTCAACTATATAGTCAACCAAGCAAGTTGTAAAGTCTATTCTAATCTGTCCTTTGGCCTTAACTTGTTTGGAGCCATGAAAACCTTCAGCGAGTGAATAAGCCTCAGCTACCTTGTAGGAGCAGGGGATGCTGTACTCTTGACAGCGGTCGTTGATCCAGGTATTCTCCCAGGTGCTGCGGTGACTCTGTTCGTAGGTATAGCACGCCAACAGGGTGACCAGCGGGACCAGGTAGAGGCAGCTGAACACGGCGATGCGGATCATGAACTTCTTCAGCTTCTCCTGGTTGCGCTCGTCGTGCTGGATTACCTGCCGGACGTTGTTGAGAGAAACGATGCCTGCCAGGATGAGGAAGAGGCCGACTATGACGCCCACACACAGAGGAGCCAGAACGAAGTAGCGCAGGGCGTCCAGGTCGTAGAGTCCCACGAAGCAAACCCCGCTAATGTTGTCCCCTTCAACCTTGTTGAGAGCCAGCAGCATGACAGTCAGCGCTCCGGGGATGCCCCAGGCAGCAGAGTGGAACCACACCTAAAGACAGAGGACACAAAAACCTTTCAACAGCTGGCAACATTGTTAAAAGCCTGCAGCCAAACACTTTCAATCAATTTTTAATATGTACATTCATTTCAAGTGCTGTATGTGAGTATTTTAAAATGTGGACTGGCACTCTTGGTTCAAACTGGGGTTCCTACCATCTCCCTCCTGTTGTCTTCTCTGCTCTGTTGCTTCCTTCTGAGGCAAAAATGCCAAAAAACACAACCTTTAAATCTTACCGCTTTTTTCTCTATGGCCTCACAGCTCCACTTGGGTCCGGCAGCCAGAAACCAGGTGATGGTGAGTATGACCCACCAGACGATCCCGGCGATGGAGAAGAAGTAGAGGAGCATGAAAAGCAGAGTGCAGCCTTTGCTCTGAGAGCCTAGCACCACTGTATCCACACCGGCAGGATGGGCTGCCTTGGTACAGGCTGCATTGTTCCCCAGCAGGAAGCCGATGAAGTATATGAGCGAGACAAAGCTGTAGCAGACGGCGTAGAAGATTATGGGACGCTCGGGGTAGCGGAAACGTTTCACGTCGATGAGGAAAGTGAGGAAGGTGAAGAGTGTGGCGCCCAAGCAGATAATGGAGCACACGCCGATGAAGCTCTTGGCAAAGTCGATGTCGTGGGGTTTAAAGTACATGTTGGAGCAAGGCGGAGCACAGTCCTGGGCGCCCAGGAACGATGAGCCGTGGCCTGGCTTGGTTTTCAGCTGCAGTGGGCACCAGAAGCCCAGGTCCCTCTTAGCTGATGCAGAGCTCATCGGGGTGGTTGCAGAAAGCTCAGAACCATCCGAGCCGCATGGGTCCAATCTAGAGGACAAAAAAACATCCTTTAATGGACCGATCGAGAACCACTGCTGCTGCTTTTGTGGATTGTGTGTAATTGTGGTTTTCTTACTGGTCACACTGTAGTTCGGGAGGCCAGCTGATACCGAAGATTCGGATGTTCTCCTCGCAGTCGGATAGAACGGTCTCGCACTGCTCTCGACACGGACGGATCACTTTGTTCTCCTCGGAGCATGCTGGGATAAAGGCCTGGCACAGGAAGTGGTGTACATCTGGAGAGCAGCGAAGGTTGGCCAGGGGCATGAATGGCTGGGAAGAGATAAATTAAATTATGATCAAAATGACTGTGACAACATTACAGCTGTGGTTGTTATTCCTGCTTGAATTAAGTACATAAACTCACTCAGTATGTATTAAGTTTATTAGGTAAGCGCAGATACGCACTTTGTACATTTATAACCTTTTATTATGCATAAAGGGGTATGTCTGCATTCTGACCCTGTCAAAGTCTTCATGACATAAAACTGAAACAACATGAGCAGTATTAGAGGATGTGTCCAAGTTTTATTTAATTACATTTAAGAAATCTCGGTCTGGACCCCCAAAGCGGTCACACAATAAAGCTGAGGGATTGCTAGCCCCATTTGTGACATCATGTTACTCCATGAGTTGGTCAAATCTTTCAATGTTCTTTATGCAAAAATCCAATCGATATATCATAGCCTTTGTCTAGCAGAGGGTTACATCATCAAAGGGTTTTTTTTGTGATCTAACACGTGTCTACAGTCTGCCCAGAATGACGAATCCAACATTTTTTGCTCTGCTCTTCTTTGTCACTGTATACATTAACTCCACTACATAGGCTGGGGCAGCAGCCAGCAGTGTGTGGAAATGTTGCATTTAAACATTGGTTTTCAGCCCAGGTAAACATTTGACCATTCCAAGCAGACAGCAGCAATCTGTACAATCATGAAAAAACCTCTGAAGAGGCAACCCACAGCTTGAAAACAGAGAAAAAAAACTTTCCCCTGTGGTTTGCCTATGGAGCCCTATATGCCAGAATGATTTTTCTTGTGAACTGAACTGGATAATTTGACCTCTTCAGACTAAAAATTATTTGTCAATTCCATATATAGCATATAGTGCTGCTGATGATGGGTTACAAGTCCACTTGCTTCATTTTAAGGGATCACAAGCCAAAAGGGTTGGTAACCACTGCTTTACAGTCGAGTATTAACTTCATTTTGTTGAGCTACAGAGCTCTATAGCGCCACACAAAGGGACCATTCACTGGCTGGGAACCGTTTTCCTCCGTTTCAACAAACCGGTCAAGAACTTGGGAACTGGGGGGTGGTGTTGCAGCATAGGTGGCAGGAAATGGGAAATGAGTGCTCGGACGTTTGGAAACACACTAAGACAGGCCAAGAGGTCTGGAAAGCACGGAGCTGTTGAAAGGTCAGGCTGCTGAGGAGCCACGGTACTAGTGTGTCTATTGCATGTGTGTTTGTCAGGTGGCATACTTTGTTCACTCAGAACTTCTATTGTCTCGGTCCTCTGAGACAGTCCAATGCCAATACACAGACAGACTGAATATTTGTACACAAAACAAAACACACAGAGACACTCCGACACAGTCCACTATTCAATCTTTCCTTTTTTTTCCCTCCTGAAATCCAGTCTGGCAGTAGGCCCACATCTCTGGGGCCTGGGCTTGCCCCCTCTGACAGTAAGCGTCCTTGTTTCTCTCCCGTGGAGGTCCTGGACTCCTTCTCAATGAGCTCCTCTTGCTCAACAATCTGACCTTTTATTTGCTTTACGGCAGAACTACTGTAAAAACTGCCCCACTTTCAGAAACCTTCAAAACCTTCAGAGGTTGAGCTGACTCGCTCACACGAAAGGATTAAATTATTCACAAACATGGCTAAACACTCGCTTTTCAAACTTTTGCTCAAATTTTTAAGACTTGCAAGTTCTACCTGTCTGTTACAATATGTCAATTACTCTTTTCATTCTCTTTGTATTCAAACTTTTCTGTTTTGAAAGCTGGTAAACACTGGTGGAGTCTAGAACCAAGGGCGGAAAAAGGTTAGCCCTCCTCCGGAAAATCCTACTGATAGGCTGGACTGAGCCCAGGCTAAGGCAGAAGCCTGCTTGATTACAGTGTTGGGGATTTGCGATAAATCACTGCATACTTTCAAAGAGAGCTATGTGTACTATGTAATGTTGAATGTAGGCCACAGAGTGTAAGCCTGTCACCTGGGAGACAGGACCGTGGAGGTAAGACTGTGTAGAGGGGGGGGGGGAAATGAGTGAGTGATTAACAGAGAGAGAATACTCATTGTGGTATGCAGGGTAGGCTTTGTGTGAGACTGGGCGTGTCCCTCCCCTTCCTGCAGAAATCAAAGGCCCCACACAACAAAGTCGATGAAGTTGCCCGTGGCCAAGGTTGCTGTGAAATAAGAAGCCTATACCTTTGCCAGATGCCACACAAAAGACTCCTTCAACAGATCGCTGTTCATGCTCAACACTCTCATACCAAACATGTGTAACTCAAACTCTGGCCTTAAGGAATGCCAGGATACAGGATGCAACTACTAGAGAAACTGAGTCCCCCGCTGAGGAGAGACGCAAGACAACATCGGGTTTATAGGCAGAAGAAAACAGAAAACATGTTAGTAGCCATGAGATAAGACAACACAGACAATATAACAGAGTCCACTCACACACCATTTACATCATTCACAATTTTACATTGAGCTAGACCAGCGACTAAATTTGCATTAGTCAAGATTTTTACAAAAAGAAATGCAGATGACTCTCACTCACTTATTGTTTTTGGACGCACTTGAAGAAATAGCGTCTAAGCTTCAACCCTCTGAGTCAGTGTTTCTAAGCGAGGGTCGGTGTTGCTAGGAGACGCACTGTCAACTTCTGTGGTGTTTGTATAGACTATGAACATATAATACATGTAATATGTTTTTTTCTGAGACGTCTATCCCCTTATAACATTTAGGAGGACTCATAATGTTTGTAGTCCACTTGGGATGTGGAGGTTAGCAAGCTAGGCTAACTAGTGCTAATTTTTGTTCCTGTTATATCAACACTTGTTGAGTTGGCACCGCTTCCACACTTTTTTTTTTTTATCCTTTAACAGGATTATGATTGTGAGAATTCAAGGCTGAACTGTACAGATTCATGGTTTCAACATTTGTGTTACTAGACAGTGCTCAATAATAATTAGCTGTGATATGTGGACTAACTGTGGCGGGTACACTGTGTGTGCCTCTTGATGACCATTACAAAATGGTAATTATGGTTCAATCAATACTGAGAGAGACTGACATTTAAAGACTGAAGCCACTAACAGCACTAATAACAGGCAATTATTTTGGCATGATATTCATTATCTTTAAATGTGACTAGGATTTGAATTGAGGAAGCTTTTTTTTACATCACTGGCCAATATAAATACAATATAATAACAGTCCACAGAAACCCAGACCAATGTGATTCTTTGAGGTGGGTTAGCAGCTGTTTACTCCATTAACATACAGTTTCCTCCCTTTTTTGAACACGCTTTAAGGTTGGAAAAATAATCTTAGTCGACAATATGTACAGTATATTCTGTACAACCTTGTTCCAGCTCTTTATTGAATAGTTATTAAAGTTTAAGGGGTTTAGTGAAGTGGCCAAAACTACTATGAGAGGCAGGGGAAAATCTTGAACACATTAGGCCTGTAAATTAAGAATTTATTATTGAAATCACAAGTGAACAATGAATAAGATGTGCATACATGATAAAATGTCACTGCAGATTTTGCTGACTATTTCATGAATCTGTCTTCAGGAAAAATGAAATGCATTGTATTGGCAGCAAATAACTCAAACAATATATGAACAAATTGATATATTGGCCTTACCTTAGTGGTAATAAATAAAAGTTGGAGGTAATGACAAGAGGACTCACCTCCATATTGCTGGCAGCAATATCCTGATCGTAGTGTTCCATCATGTTGGGAAAGAAAGTCATGTTGTATGGCATCCCCAGGCAGCGATGCACTTTGATTGGCTCACAGGTAAACAGGCTGTGGGCACTGCAGCCTCCAAGCCATAACAGTGCCAGACACACCCACAGTGGTCCTGGCAACAGCATTGCGTTGGCTGATTGGGAATGTGTCTCAGTGAGTGTATTTTCTTTTCTGGTGTAAACTAGAACGAGTTTCTTTTTGGCTCAGTGTGAGGATATCTTGGCCCAAATGTTGAATCCCCCTGGCTCACAGTGTCATCCGCGTTCCACTTCTCCTGGGGTCATGTCAGTGGAGACGGCGGGTGCAGCAGCAGGTAAAGCTTTCCCATTAGTCCCCTGTTTGGTCAGCATGTGCTGTCACAGATAGGAATCTCACATCTCTGAAAGGAAGGAAAAATATACAGAACTGGGTTTATATATTCAGCTACACAAGGACTTAAGCTTATTTTGAATGGTGTGTTTTGGACCACAACCACATTTTGCTAAGATTTGTCTTCAGGAAACCTAGCTGAGAAGATTTTTGTAGTAGATTACTGCTGTACTTACAACAGAACTTCAGGATAGAGACATGCTGTAGCTCTATCATCAAAGCAGTTTAACACACAATCCCTCATTGTGCTATCAGGTTTAAATTTAATTACTCCTCATATTTCTCCTACTGGTCCCTTGAGGTCCCAGGCTCCAGTTTGGCAAGCGCTGCTTTGAGATGAATCAGTTAGATGGATTTAAGGGACCAAAATCCAGTCAATCCCTGTGCAGACTCTTAAGTGCATGCACTTACACAGGGTGGGGAATGCTACAGATCCAGGCTGATTCAGTCGAATGAGTCTCGGCTTGTCGATGCACATTAAACTTCACATAAAAGTGTCACAGTTTCACATTCAAGACAAATCTTGAATGGCTGATAGCCCAGCGAACACAAAAACACAATATCAGTAGGTTTAGATTGCTGTGCTTAGTAATTTTATAAAGGACAAGTGTTGGGTATTAGTTGTGGATATATATACCACCATATGCACTTGTCCCATACAAATTAGCTAAATACACTAATTCATAAAGTGGTGTATAAAAGGTCAATCCACCTAAATGTTAACCCTTAAATCTTGACCATTTTGCAATATATATCATAGCAATCACTATGCAGTTCTTTGTGTAAACATATGGTATTTTTTATCACTCCTTATTGTTTACATAGGTGTTTTTAATAGGATATTTATCACCGGTGCCAAGAGTTTGCTTAGTATTACCACATCCCTGTTTATATGTACAGTGACCACATTCACTACAGTGTGGGTGGAAGTCCTGGAAGTTCTTGTAGCTGGCCTGAAATACTAATGTAAAGCAATTTTGGCTGATTATTAGCATAAACTTTTCGGTTAGCATATTAGCAAATGATTAAGAGTAGCAAAACAAATGCTTGACACGTACTACCAACAACGAAGCTGACATTTACAGGTGAGTAAAAACATATTCAACTAATTCATATCATATTCCTTATACTTAGCATATTCCTGCAGCTTAACTTGGTTTCTGCCGCGGGCTCTTTCACCGTTTTCCCGAAAATTACACGCCAGCTGCGGCAGGGAGTACAGTAAACATCCCTGCCTCGGTTGCTGCCATGGGTAGGGGGCCCCAGTCAACTTCGGTAGTTACAAGAAAGTTAGAAAACTATGAGGGGGGAAACACGAAACACAAAAAACTTACCCCCAACTGTCATGAACAGAGTTCATGTAACAGCTGACTACATGGATACTCTTCGGGGAAACTCTGGGGAATTTGGTAGCGTGTTTCCTGCGATAAGCTCCGACACACAGTCCGTCCGTCTTTTCTTGTCTGGCTGCTCTGAACTGATGCTGCTTTCACGACAGTTGGAAATGTCGTAATTTTGTTATAACACATATGAGCCCATGTCAACAGTTATCATGCGTTGATTACACATTTAAAACTAAAAAACAAACAGAAAATAGCCATTTAAATCAATGTCTTTCACATAAAAAACGTACAACCATAGATATGTTTTCATAGTTATTTACACTTTTGGAAAGTGAGTGTGCTGCATTAAAAACGAAATGAGCGCTCACATAGACCTACTGTAGAATCAGCAGGAGCCTTTTAAACTGGAAATAGAGATAGCATTTTTCACTGTTGCACTTGAATGCACCAACAGTACACTAGACCAGTGGTTCCCAACCTGGGGGTCGGGACCCCCACAAGGGGTCGCTAGATTAATCACAGGGGTTACAGAAAAAAACAAAACATATTTTGGACACACAAAAATGCGATTTTTAAAAACTTTCTCCTAATATTTGCTTTATTTCTTGTGGATTAATGTATTTTACTTCCTCAAGCCTCTAAAAGCTATTCCAATGAAATAAAATCCTCTTTCTAGAGCTGCAAGATTAGTCGATCGACGAGATTATCAGCAACTATTTTGATAATTGAAAAATCGTTTTAGTCATTTTTTAAAAACAAAAATGAAAAAATGGTTTCAGCTTCTCAGATGTGATGATTTATTGCTTTCCTTTGACGAACACGATGATAAACTGAATAGTTTTGGACTGTTAGACAAAACTAGACATTTGAAGATGTAACTTTGGACTGTGGGAAACTTTCAACGGACATTTTGTGGACGAAACGATTAACCTATGAATTAAGACAATAATCGGTAACTTCACTGCTACACAATGCAACATGTGATGAGGGGTTCTAGGTAGACTTTGCTTTATTTTAAGGGGTCACAGGGCAAAAAGGTTGGGAACCACTGCACAGTTGCAGGGCAGCAGAGCAGTTGAGGGCAGTATTTGCTCAGATGGCAGATGAGCGATGGGGCGATCCCTGACAGACGGAATATCTGATCTAAAATGGGTGACAGGCAGCACATTATTTTATGAGTTTGTTAGAGAGAAATAAACTTGTATCTTTCAGTCAGTATACACTGAACATGTTTTGTTAAACTCTGGATTTAGGTGCTATCGCTTTTTTCGTGGAGATGAGCAGGTGAGGATAGGGTTACTGGTGTAGTTTTCTTAAATGCCACTAGATGGAAGTCATAGATTTATATATATATATAAAAAAGTTCTTTAAAATGACTAGTATAACCCAGTAATGCCTTAAGTGATACTTAAAAATGTCAAAACAACAGCAGGCTACAGCCAATGGAAGAAATATTACCACAGATGAAATTACTATAGACTTATCCTGGGAAATTGTCAAAAAAAATAGCCTACATAAAGGTAACCATTAGAACACTGACGCTGTAAGACATTACAGGGTGTGTTTTCATTGTAGACAGTCATTAATGATACAGTGACATTAACAACTATTACTCATTTTGCTGTAGACCCCCTGGAAGTCCTACGAGGACCCCTGGTGTCCCGACAGACGCCTATGATACTGTATGTACAATGTACACACATACACACATTTTGCCATTTCGCAATTATCCACCTGGAGGCGCCGTATCCTCTACTTGTCCACATTCATGTGACCGTCGTGTAGAGGCGGGGTTACTATGTAACAATTTAGGTGCTACAGTGTAACCAATAAAGTGACCGTGACAACTGAGCGCATCTGCTCGCCGTTGCGCTTCTTCTTTCCTTTCGCCGCCGTCGTAAAAGGGACCACCTCGGACATCAAATGACATTTGTAACGGAGGCGCCGCCAAAAAGGGACGGGACTGACTCATAACACATTCATATGAGGTGGGTAAGCTGGTGGCACATTAAGAGGGAGCAGAATAATGTAAATTCCTGCAAAGCCGTAAGGTGCTGTGAATATAATGCGGTGTGGATTGTCTTGAGTGCGCTGTGTGATGGATGCAACAGGGTTATTTCGTTCGTACGGTGAAGGCTGATCTCCGTCCTCATAGTTTGTGGACCGAGGCGCTGGCCTGTTGCTAGGAAACCTTTTGACAGCTGGGAGCTTTTGGAAAGTGACAGTTAATGCACTAATGCTGTCTGCTTATCTGGCAACCCAAACCTTCTTCTCTCTTCACATTTCAGCTCCCTGCGCGCTGTTCGTGCGTAAATCCTAATTGTCTCTTGTGCGTAAAAGACAACATTTACCACACCGTGGTTGTTTTCAGTCAGGAGATTACAGTGTTTTGCAGGGAACAATGGCCTACTTGTTGTGATTATCAGATCCTAAATATATCCACCCTCCGGATATGTTTAATCTTTTCTGAGGCAAAAATGACGGGAACTCATCAGGCTATGTCTCAGCCAGTAATTCAAAAAATCCTGAGGTATGGGACTCATTGCTTAATTTAATGTCATTTGCCATCTAAACTTCCAGAGCTACCTATGATGAGGGTATTTATGGAGAGAAAAGGAGTAATGACCACTATAGCCTACAGCCGAGCAGATATTAGATCACCAAATTTCATCCCACAGGGAATAGTCGTGATCTGCATTGCTGATGTGGTTTTCAAATATAATTTTGTTTAATTTTGTTTCCCCATTCCACCAAAAACCATATCACATTTGAAATTAATTTAGGTTAAGGTATGAAATATGTCCAGCATGTGTTGGCCTGTACTGGAGGTAGACTCAGGCTCCTTCTCTCCTTCATCAGTCAAGCAATTGCCTGTGGCCATGAGTGTCTGAAGGTCACTCATGAATAGATCGATAACTACATCTTGCTGGAGACTACTCTCCAGAGCAGGCGGTAGTACACTCAACCCTGCCTACACTTAAGGTAAACCATACTTATATACATGCGTACGCAAGCTTTTCTCTCTAAAACAGCCACACGAGAAGACCTGATGAGACTTATTGTAAAGTGAGTGACAATCAGAGTATCCAGAGCAGCTTGGGTTTCAGAGTGCATCTGTGCTGACCTCTGATTCCCTCTTGTGCTGCTGGGTATTATCTTGCATGAGACTGTGGGATATCAGATTCAGGTGTGTAGCACATTATGTCAAGGTTGTAGCTACACCAGAAGGACTTGCTTTAATTTGGACTCCCAGCTTGTTCTGAGAAGTGCTGAGCATGTTTATTCCCTTCTCTGAAGTAGAGCTGCCTGTGGCTGTCAGAATGTTGGCTGTGCTTCACATGAAAAGGCCTTGAAAGCGCAGCTTTAAGAATTGTCAAAGTCAACACTGGTGTAGCTGAGACAAGGGAGAAGGCAGCATTAGGTTTGATGTGCGGTTGCATCCTTTCACACATCGCACGGGCGGTTGTCACACTGTGGCTGGGTCGAGCGGATGGACTGAGTAAAGCTGACGTGCTGTTCTGTCCTATCAGGCTGATGTATGTTCCCAGTGAGGAGACTACAGTCCTCAGGAGCCACATAACACCTCCCCTCCATCTCCACCACCATCCCCTCTTCCTTTGTCTAGGGGCATGCCTTCTGAACCCAGCCTCAGGTAGGTAGCAAACATACTGTACACACATGCTGAAGGCTCATGGCACAAATAGGAAAATTCCTAAA
Source organism: Thunnus thynnus (assembly GCF_963924715.1). Classification (NCBI taxonomy): domain Eukaryota; kingdom Metazoa; phylum Chordata; class Actinopteri; order Scombriformes; family Scombridae; genus Thunnus; species Thunnus thynnus. The sequence goes on along the minus strand of NC_089526.1, from coordinate 27,929,592 downwards.
ATAGTAGAATATACACTGGGTGAAAATGATGGATTATTTCAGCAAATGCAGCTCAAGAGATACTTGCATAATGGGACTTAGAGCACTGTTTTTTCTTTTGACTTGAGGAAGATCCTTGCAGAATCGATATGTTGTTCAATAAAGGTGTTCCCAGTCTGCATCGTATGCTCTACTTGCTCTCATTAAAAACAGACTTGCTTCCATCCATTCAACATTCCTGTTATCTAACGTATTTGGTACATGTAGTGGAGGTTACCAAAGGGTAAACCCATTTAAAGGATACAACCGGCAAGATTCTATACTTTTGTTATGTGAACAGTTCTATTAAAAGACCATCCATGTGTTAGTCCATCTTTCATCTTGCCCAGCTTGTCTGGAGCTCTTAGCGTCAAACTCATTCATTCCTGTTGACCAGACAAGTCTTAAAAAAACAGGTCACAAATATATACTTCAATTTTTTTTAAAGGCTAAATAATGTCCTTAAACAGCTGTATACTGTAGATTTTTCCAAACTTTACTCAAACAAGAGTAAATTGTCCGTTAGTTGGGGACTATTTTCAGCTGTGGATTTGATAAAGATTATTTACACAGGACACAGGATAGTATGTGTGTAATCGACTCAAAATACACTACAGTGTGTATGTTCATGGTAATGAAGGAGCATGTCATGCAGTGCCTCATTGTAGCTCACTGATGTCTTTTTAATATTGTTTGGAAAACAATGGAGCTCTACGGCACAGAGGGGTAAGATATAGAGGGCTTTGTTAGAAGTCAATTTAATTTATGGTTAGTGTTGTTTTTTTTCCATTTGATTTGTTGACAATAAGAGAAATATACTGTAGAATATCACCAGACTTTCCTTTTCCTTTCTTACCTTTTCCTTTTTGAGATAAATTCTATCTTTTATCTCTTTAAAGCCACTTTGTGCAGGATTTGAAAAATGTCAAGCTTTGGTACTCCCCAGTAGGAAGTGTAAAGATGCTGTAATCACAAAGTGGCTTTAAAGCAGAGCTCTGTCAATTTTTACACGGCAAGGTCAGTTTACCCATCACAGGGAGCACAGTTCAGCCCATGAAAACAATTGTAGAAAATAATAACTCCTGGTGATATCATCTCAGTTTGGGCTTTGACACTGCAAGGTTTCATCAGAGAGGATGCAATACAAACTGGGGTTTGAAAAATTTGGACATTTACCAGGCATAATCTAACAAAAAGATGTTACTTGGTGCATTACGAGAAATGTAGGGTCAATCATCAGCTTGACCATGGATGTATTATAAGAACTGGATATTGGACTCAAAGATGGTGCCTAGTCAGTCGAATGAAAATTGCTGGCCTGGTGCGTGAGCCAAAAAAGTTTCTAGCGTCTGTGTTGTGCAGCCAACTGAATATGTGCAGAAGTGTTTCTCCCGCTGGCCCCACTTGCGAGTTCCCACTCAGCCCATAGACTTTACATTGTGATCTCACAGATTCTAAAATCACTTGTCTAGGCTCGAGGAACGTTTTAGAAATATAAACCTTCATGGATTAAAAATTCATAACAGAAAGAGTCATAATTTAGCTTATTTGCAGTTGGAGGTGTCCTGTCAACAGTTTTATAGATGTCTCTTTTATAATGATGGTCTATATTGAAGATATTTTTTGGGCTGTAGGAGGCAACTGCAATACAGCGAGTGGCTACTGGGAAAAATTGGCAGTAAGGCTGAGTGGTGGTGCCATATCTAGTTCTCTTTATACATCAATGAGCTTGACCCATACTAGGGACATAAAGTCTGATAGAAAAATTCTCCACGGAGACTCTGCGGACTCGCCGTGTCTGCAACATATATTCTGTTTGAATTAAAGAGACGCTTGACTTCAACCAACCTCAGTCTATTGATAATTTATCCATCAAAGTCATATCTTGGGCGTTTTTTTTCTGAATTTGCCTTTTGTGATTCCCTTAACTTAATTACTTGAATGCCCCTTTAAATGTCCAAGATGCATTGCAGTCATCAGCTTCAAATTGATCAAAGTTACAGAATGATATTGTCATTTCCTGTTTTCCTATTCATCATCATTATCAAGGGCATCGACGGCTTCCATCCCTCCTCTAATCCCCCATACCACTTCTCCTTCTCTGGGTTTTTAAATCCTGTAATTTCCCTTCCCTCTCACGCAGCATGACAATTTTGTCCTTTTCTCCCTCGACTCTTCTTCCAGCAGAATCCAACTACCAAACAAACAGCCTGACTCATCATTCATCCTACCTCTGGCCCATAGCACGTACACGCACACACCCACACACACCCATTATTTTCTCTGTCTTACACCCCATCACCATGAAGGTGACAGAGCAAGCCTCCTGGCAGACAGCAGCATTTAGAGTGACGGCCGGGGCTGAAAGTGGACAGAGATGGATTTGGATAGACAGACTGGCGTGCTGCTGATGGAGGGGTACAAGCAGAGAGGGACTGAGGATGGGTTGGAAAACACAGTATATTTGCTGCCACATGGGACCACGGCATGTAGTCAGTCAGCCAGTCTACCCATCAGTCGGCCACATTCTTTCAGACGGATCCTCCAGCGTACTTCATGCATTTGTCTTATCTAGTCTGACTGGAAAACTGAGGCACATCATAATGACAGACAGTGTATCCACAATCAGTTTTTCTCAGTCGCTTTGGTACATATCTCAGATCAGAATTGAAATTCTCAAAACTACTTGTTTAGCTTCCACATCATCTAGTCACTTGTGCACATCATAAAAGCAGTTTCTCATTCTTTTGAACAAATTGCAAATGCTTTGGCACATTCATGCAAATGATTGTGTATAACTGTCGGCTGTTTCCTACGTTATAAATTGCTTATGTTATGTTGATCAAAATGTATTATACTGGTTCTGTTGAATAGTCTTACCCTAGGCATCCCAATCATCAATTCATTGCATAAGTTATCACATACAAAATGATTGAACCAGTTGTCATTATCTGTCAAGCATATTTTCTATACTTTTCTATTAGACTTTTTTTGTACATGTGTCCTGAATTGATGAATTGCTGTCAGGTGAATCTTGACTTTCACTAATGAGGGGAAATGTGTGAAGTGTTAGATCAACAAATGATCAACTAGTTCTCTAAAATAGCTCAGAGGTGCATCTCATGAACCTTCAATTGGCAAGCATATATAGACAGAGCACAGCACAGTGTTACAATTTCTGACAATGGAAGAATAACAAGGAAATAATCAGGGTCAACAGCCGAGAAGAGGAAGAGGAGTAAGGCTGCGTGGAGAAGGGTAGGGAGGCAAAACAGAGGGAGAGGTAGAAAAGAGGCCAAGGACATAGGCCCGTTCCTGATGAAATAAGGGCCACAATTGTGGTCCATGTTCTCAATCATGGCCTTAAAATAGTTGAAGGGTCCTCAATCATTCAAACATTTCATAGACAGAACAGGTGTCCAACAATGTGCACTGTACTATAGTACTGTATACTTACTGTAATGCTTCATTACAGTATTTTACTTGCATTTTACAGTATACAGTAAATATACTTAATACAGATACACACTGTACATATACTGTAACACAAACACACAGACATATATGTGTGTATATGTACATATGAATGGACTACGTCACAGGGGTGCCACAGTTTCAGTCATTGTCATAAACACCGTAGCCATAGTTTACATCAGAAAATACTTACAGACTACTCAGTAATATTGACAACATGGCTGAGCGATTTGTTTGTGAACAATGACACAAGGACTTGTCATTCTGATGGCACTGACATGTTCACTGACATAGATATTTACTTTTGAGAGATAAACTAAAGATTTTGGGCAGGTTACAGGCTTTTGCAGGTAATCCATTGTGTTGTGAATTGTTTTGAGATATGCACTTACTGTTTTGCAAATGTTAAGGATGATTCAAGAAATAACCAAAGCGACTAAGAAAAACTTTAAACAGCCTTCTTCATGTTTCTTTGTGAGTGTGGGAACACAATGGACATGTAATTTATAGTATTTACAGCATTTTGTGCAATTAGCAAAGTGTCATTTTGTTTCAGTTCCTTCCTGATGCAATTTCAAGTATGGAAAAAATGAAAATTAATGTTAAAATGTGATTTTGCTCTACATCTTGTGCATCTTCTGCTCTGCACAGTTTAGCCGTTTTCCTTTTGCACCTGCTGGGAAGAATTTTAGGTGTGCAGACACCTCAACTCACAAGTACTCTGTGTGACATACAGCAATGTTTTGATCCAAAAAAGAAATCCCATCTAGATTTACATCGATCAATCATCCAGCTGGTTAGCTGGACACAAGAGGAGAAAAATTACTGTTTTAAGCCTGTTTCTCTTTGTTTAATGACTTGATTAAAAATGACCTCCACTGCACATAAATAGAGAAAAACATTATTATAAAAATTATGATTTGATGAGTAATTACCACCACTGCACATAAATGGAGTAAAAAATTATTATAAATTGTATTTAATTTAATGTTGTGATAAACTATCATTTGCAAAAATATATATTTTTTTAATTCCAGGTTGTTTTGATCTGTCAGTAATTAGTTATACTCTTCTTTCATGCCATAATGCCCTGGGGATTATACTACTGAAATATTAACAACGCTAAGAGTACACAGCCATGCTAGCAGCTCTGTACAGTGGTGCTTTGAACAAAATGCTAATATCAGTATGCTAACATGCTCATGTTTAGCAGGTACTGTAAAGTTTATCATGTTCACCATCTTAGTTTAGTATTAGTTTTGCTAATTAACACTAAGCACAGAGTACAGCTGAGGCTGATGGGAATGTCATTAGTATTGCAGATATTTGGTATAAACCAAAGTATTGGACAAATAAAAATGTTGAATTTGATCTTGGTGCCATTGAATGAATAAAAGGTTAAATTGTAGTAGTAGTTGTCATAGTGCCAGCAGGAGGGAAGTTGCAATACTAGCGCAGTAGTAGTAGTCTTAGTTGTATTATTACTGTTATTATCTATGTCATTATGTCTCCATCATAACTTTATAGAGCTTTGTCTCATCTAAAAGTTCAGCTCCAGCTTAACTCTGCAACCTGTGTGTGTCTGACAGTAGGGAGATGCTGACAGGACAGAGGCTCTGCCAGTCAAAGTCCCACCAGGACTCAGTCCTCTCTGCCCTCAACCAGCAGAGGAAGGATGGCCTGCTGTGTGACGTCACCCTGGTCGCCGGTGAGCAGAAGTTCCACGCCCACAAAGCTGTCCTGGCAGCGTGCAGCGATTATTTCCGGGTGAGTCCAGAACCTTATTATATACAGCGCCAGTCAAAAGTTTGGACACACTTTCCCATTAACTTGAATGACAAAGTGTGTCCATATTTTTGACTGGTACTGTGCCATGAAAAGAATATGATATTATGTTTAGCAAATGAAGGCAGTTAGTTTGAACTTTTTGATCCAGCACCTACAAAAGTGTTTTTGGGGCTGTGAGCACTCTGCTCTCTTTTGTGGGCGTAATTTGGATATGATAGGGATTACAGAGGCAACTGCTCTGTTTTTTATGTACTGGACACTAGTATAGGAGAATTGAAAGCTTATCAGGATGATATTAGCCTGTCTATAAAAAGTAGTCAGGTAGTATGGTCTACTGCTGATGTGATGAAGGGGTCAATTTGACATTACATAATCATCTTCAAGACTGGTTCATTTTTAATTCTGCCACAAAACATGTCTCACCTCACCTTGCTGCTGACACTACGTCATCAGCACAGAAGACTAATGGATAGTTTAAATGTCCATTGATGGTCTAAATGCTGTTTCAGAGGCTTTTCTATGCAGCACAAAAAAGATCTAGGAGCAATTATACTTTAGAATATATTTTGCCCTTAAATTGCTCAGGTTTACATGTACAGATCACGCAAAATACAAAGCATGGTAAGCTTCAGTTTAAATTACAGCAGATCATCCTTCACAAGCTAACCTGGATTGAGCCCTAGTGTTTGCGTTGGCGTGGTCTCTTGCCGAGGCTTCAGTCTGAATCTAGTTAAGCCAGAGGTAGCTTTAGGTATAGACTCGCACTGTCAGACAGACAGACAGGAGATTTGCTGAGATGGGACGCAGAGGGAAAAGTGCACCGATGAGATTTGATTTAGACACACTGAGCAGATTAGGAAGTAGAAATTAATCCCTCTTGAAAATGAGAGGCAGATTAAATATGTCCAAGTTGCCCAGGGATTATTCCTCCTGTGTGTGTGTGTGTGTGTGTGTTATTTTTACTTCTCTCTGAGGGTGGGCGAGTCACACTCCTCTCCTCCTTTTGTTCGTCCTCTTCACTTTTGTTCTCCTTTTGTTCTTTGGCTCCATTTTTTAAATACCGCTCTTTCAAGTCCCGACTGAGCCGAGCAACACTGTTGCTCCAACGCTGGGATTATTAGATCAGCTTGCTGCGGTAAGCAAGAAAACTCACTCCGCTCCCCTGTTTCTCTGTAGGGGCTTAACAAAATTATCTTCAGTTTGTCATCTGACTCCACCGCTGGGTTTCATATAATTCATTTACTGAGGAGATGAATGTGCCTTGTGTTGTGAATAGTGACTGTGTTCTCTCTACATCCCTGTTCCTCTTTCTTTCACACTCAGACAGACGAACACCCGCACACACATAGCGATGATTATAACACATTATCTAGCCCAGCGGACATGAGTGATTGTAATGAAATACCTGACCAAGCGTGAGTTGTTTACCTGGAAGTTGTCCTGAATGTGTCACCTGCCTCTTCCAGTGCTGTCACATTACTAAGACGTCTGGACAGCTCGGGGAGATACAAGTCAGTCACACCAGCATCACACACATACACGCACACACATGCAGAGACTCTCCTTGCTTTCTTTGTCATACAGAGAAATATTGCCCGCAAGCCCTGTAGTCAGGACAACTCATACCAAAAGCTATTATTGCCCCCCCCCCCCAAAAAAAACATTTCACACTGTATGTACAACTAGTGTTGCAAAGGACTCTGTCGTTGCTTTAACCGCTTTATGAAGACAACGCTATTTCAAGATGGATTGTACAATATTTAGACCAAATGCAGTACAGCTGATCACTCCTCTGTGCCTTCCCGCGTAGCTTGATTTGATAAAGTGAGCTAGAGTATATCGATCCCTGAGGGTAAATGTGGTGTCCAGTTTTCTGTATTGCACTTAGTGAATGGAATGACATACTGAGTACCGTACACTACAATGAAGTGCTGTGGGAAATATGCTTATTTGCTTTCGATACCACTCTCATATCTGTCCGTTCAATTTAAAGCCGGAGACAGGAGACAGTCAGTTTAGCTGATCATACAGACTGGTAACGGTGGGAAACAGCAAAACCTCTTTTCCACAAAGAAGTCTTCTTGGCAGTGACTTTCTTGAGCCTTGTCCCTGTAAGGTTGCTAGGCAACCTGTGGAAAAAATCCACAAAGTCACAGCTCACGGCCAAAAAATAGTCCAGCACATAACTGATTGTAAACCAACAACATGTAATTTTTACAATATGGTTTTTGTGTGGATTTATAAAATAAGATATAATGTGTTAATAAGCAAGCTTCAGAGGTGTTGTTGGCAGATGTTACCTTTGGACACAGCCAGGCTAGCTGTTTCCGGTCTTTATGCTAACCTAAAATAAACCTTAGTTTATGGGCTAGATAATGTGTTATAATCATCTCTATGTGTGTGCAGGTGTTCGTCTGTCTGAGTGTGCAAGAAAATGAATAAGGGTATTTCCCAAAATTTCAAACTTACCTTAACAAAGATAGGCTGCAAATCTGTACGGATGTAGGATTAGACATATATATGGGTTTGCAGATAAGATACACTGGTTATGGATGGGAAGACTTGAAGTTCAACTAAATGATGCATCATTTTGATTGAACCACACACAATATACCTAAATATCATCAGTAAAAGTAGCTGTGCTACTAGTCTGGATGTGGTTTCACTTGTTTTCCTACGTTTTCAAGAGAAAAAATTCTGTAACACACCCTGAATCCTTGTAAAATATGGTTATTTCTTGGCATGATAGGAGGCGAATTTGAAGATTAGTAATACTGGCACAAAATACTGGCCTCCAAAAAACACAGCAGTGAGCCTTGGGCATTGTAAGAGTTTTCCATGCAAGATATCACACTTTCTATGACATACTTGCCTGTAAATATAGCCTTTGAGAACCTAATATTTCACTCAGAAATAAAAACATGCTCACTGAATATTTAAGTATTTGGCTTGGTGCATGAGGGAGTCACACGTCCTCTCTGGTATGATCACACCAAGCAGACACACATAAATTCTGCTGGTAGGTCAGGCTAACTGCAGCACTGCACTCCCACTGCAGCATCATGTGAAAGGACTGCAGTGAGCGGGGCTCTGTGTCTCAATGTGTCTCTGGCTGGATCTATAGCCCAAGTCAGAGGAGCCATCCGTCACCACCAGCGTTCCTTCAGCTCTTCCACCAAGGTCAGGAGCATTCATGCTGGAGGCACACAGCTCTGCGAACACTCTCAATGTGCCGCCTCTAAATCTCATACGCAAACGCACATTAACACGGAGGTATCCACACGGAACATGCAAAGCGTAGGCAGTTTCTGCATCACGTGCACTCTATTTTTCACATCTCTATTCAACTTGCTGCGTTTTACAGTCGTGCAAACACTGACCACAGCTCAGCCACCATCACACCCCAGGTTTTGCCACAGGACTTCCTGTGCTCAGTGGACCAGTGGATTTTTAATTAGTGCAGTGGTGAATCAACAGGGCTGAGCTCTGAGGAGAGATGTGCAGGCCTTGGTTAAAACTCAACGTGGCCTCAAGTTGACCCTGTCTCATACATCACCCTCAATACAGAGGGACTCTTCGCCAGAGGAGGGGGTCGGTGCCTGTTTAAAGTTCATGTGTAACAAATGAAGTTATCAGCACTCACAATAAGTGTGTATCACTTTTTTAATGATGCACAGCAGCAAAAAAAAAGAAAAAAGGAAACGTTTCAACTCTAGGCTTTCCTCAACATTACTGAAAGAATTGTGGGTGTGACTCCTATTAAACAGCAGCCAGGAACCTGCTGGTGATTACAACAAGCTGATACAAAACATCCAAACAAGCGTAATCAAAAAAACAGTACTAATAAGTAAACAATAAGAAGAAAATTTAAGACAAGTCATGTGTGGCATTAATCAGGAAGAATTGGATGAGTTTTGGGAGGATGAATGTTGTTTTTGTGACAGAAAGTGATGCTACGTTAACTGGCCAGCCTCAGGGCCTTTGAGGATTATAATGTGGTTATACATCAGTCTCTGAGCAGAGATAGTGTGGAGGCGCACACTGCTACCGTGATTGAAAAGATACTTGAAATTGCAAGTTAACTAGATCACCATCCGGAGGCAAGGAAACTATTGGAAAGTGTGTATGGCAGCTGGAATCAGCTTTCAACAG